>NC_043702.1:92286875-92381179 GCF_006229205.1 Suricata suricatta | reverse complement strand
ACAAGGGAGCAGGAACGAATGCGAGAGGCCAGTGGAGAGACTACGGCCACGTATTTGGCACAGACAATTACAGGAAGCGCCTTAAGACAGCCGATGGGACGTGCATCCGGGGGGCTCAGTTAAGTGTCAAACTTCAACTCAGATCACGGTCTCACAGTTTGTGTGTTCAAGCCCCGCATCAGGCTCTGTGCTGACAGCTCAGGGCCTGGAGCCTGCTTTGGATTCTGTGTGTCTCTCTCTCTGCCCCTCCCCTGCTCACACTGTTTGTCTCTCTGTCTCTCTCTCTCTCTCTCTCTTTAAAAATAAATAAAAACATAAGAAGAGAAAAAAGAAGAGAAGAAAAAGAAAATTAGGAAAAAAACTGATGGGACCCCAAAGAAGAGAATGTCTAAAACTATATTCCCAAGTGCGGTGACAACAGAGGAGGGGACATTGGCCTTAGAGATTTGGGAACAGCCAAGAAGAGAGGATTAAGATTCTGTACCGGATGATGAACAGCGAGGTGATTTAGGAGATGGGGCATAGACAGGGGTTCTGGAAAAGCGGAGGTCATGAAAGCTGGTGGGTGCCAGAGAGGGAGGGTCTGATTGCCAGGCTCTGCAGGTGAGAGAGCCCTGGGAAGGTTCAGGAGGGAAGCAGAGCACCGCTGGCTCCGGGAACGGAGTTTAGAGCCGCAGGCTGCAGACTTTACCTGTGGAGGGCCAGACAGTGACTAGTACGGGTTGCGCAGGCCCTAAGTTTTCCCTTGCAACTGTTCAACTCTGCAGGCTGAGACAAATACATAAACAAACAAGCGTGGCTCTGTTCCAATCAAATGTTTCTCAAAACTGTAGGCCTGGTGCCTGGTTTGGAGGGCCGGTTGCAGTTTGCCAGCCTCCGGGTTAGAGGAAGGGAGAGAAGCGAGGCAGCCTTGGAAAGCATGTGGAGGCTTGGGTTAGACTAAAGACAGTGAAAGAGAACATAGATGGGAGAGGCTTTGTGCAGAATGTCAGCAGAGGAGCTGAAGGGAGGGGGCTTCACCATTCCTAAACTTCTAGAATTAGGCAGAAGCACTTTGTTCACCAGCTAAGATAAAGAGCAAGCGACGGGCAGGAAGTAGCATAAGCACCCCCTCCCGCGTACGCACACATGCAGAGGAGGAGAAAATGGAGGGGAAATTGCATTTATGTCCACTGGAGAGTCAAGAGACACAAAGCATGCAGTTAGTTGAGAAACACTGACTGGAGAGTCTGGAGGTGACCTGAGGAGGGGGACGGTCTCCTAGAGGCAGGCTGGAGGCACCAATGCCTTTGGGGATTTAATCCATTGCAACGTTTCTCCTACATCTTATTCTAGTCCCCTAGTTTGAGGTAGCACTATTTCCTGAGCAACTACCAACGATTTAACCTTGGACTAGGGACTCTAAGGGATCATGAAAGACTGTGTGGTACAGTCTTCACTGCAACTCATAGGAGAGGCAAGAACCACCGAAGGGCCATGGGCTGTCCAGGTCACAGCAGTGTCCGGACTGCTTCCTGGGGGAAGGGGGCACCTGGAAAAGCAGGTAAAGCAGGGGAGATATATCCAGGTGAGGAGAGATAATGCAAGTCAGCTAATAACAGCGATGAGCAGACCTCACCAAGAAGCAAGGAAAGCCAGCCTTTAGGCTGTTACATAATTAACAATAGAACGAATGGGGAAATTTTTATTTTGTCCTTCCTTCCCCCAGTCTTCCTGCTATTGCCAAGAGGCAGCAGAACACAGCAGCTAAGAACACGGACTCTGGAGACAGCAGCCAGGTTTGAGTGGCAAGTCCCTGTGACCCCGTGACTTTCCCCTTCCGGGGCTTGGTTTACATCCTCTGCAAGCGAGCTAGATCATAACAGAGCCCACACATGGCACATGACACTCACAACAGGTGCAGGGCTCACGCCCACATTGGCCTTGGTGCAGGATGCCCTTCGCCAGAGCTCACCTCTGGGTTTCCCTTACTGCCTGTGCTGGGGTCCAGTAACAGGGGAGTGGAGCAGGGCTAGAGGTCCAAGAGCCCTGCCCCTTCCCACCCCCAGCTCAGCACTGAGGCACTGAGGATTGACCCTATCTCTTTCTCTCACTCTGCACCTTAATGCTAGGAGAACAAAAGATCACCTTACAGCCATCAATAGACTTCCCTCAGCCCCTGCCTTTCTGGGACAGATATTTTCCTTCCCAAGACTGAAACTTCTCAGGTAGAGAACATTTTGCAGTTTTAATTAATACAGATTAATCTACCTCCCGGAGCGGTCTGCAGTATTAATCCCTACCGAGTGCCTTAAGCTCCTTAGCAGACAGGCACCGCGTTCTCACCAAGTAGGCTGGACCGGGTCCTGATGCCCCCCCCCCCCCCCCCGACCCCCGCCCCTCATCTGGTGTATCGGCCTCCTTGCTCCCTGTAAATTGGTTGGTCGGGCCCTGTGAATTTGAGCTTATCCTCTGCCTGGTGCAATTATGTGTGAAAATCCTTGATCCTTGCCTCGGGCAAAGGGAGGTAGGGATATTTGTGTGGTCTGGGCACCGAGCTAGGATTCAATCCTGCCGTGACTCTGACAGCTGAGGCTGATGTCTCTGACCTCCTCTGTGGGTTCCTGAGCAACTCCTGGAGGGTGGGAGGGTGGGGTGAAGACAGGGTGGGGGGCGCACAGAGAGACAGAAGGAACAGTGACAGATAATATTGATGCATTAGATAACTTGACATAATAGCCTGAAACCATGTCCCTGACTTAGTCATAGGGCCTTGTTTAGAAATTGTTGCAAGAAATAACTCTGCTCATCGATTTGTGAAGGTTCGTTATATATAAGGTAGGTATATCAATATAAATAATTTGCATTTGTTGTTTTGCCTAGCTCAGTACTTTGCTTTTGTTGATTTGATTTGTTCCTATGTGCGCACCTTATTCCCTGAGAAAACTCGAAAGAACAAAGTGTTACAAATGCATCTTAGTTCTTTGAGTGTATTTAAAACTTCATTCCTTGGTACTTTAGCACATGTCTTACAGAGCTGCAATGACCTGGGTAAATTAAGTACAAAAAAACAGGAGGCTCTGAGGCTCCAGGAGCTAAAAACCAGAATCAAATGTTAAAAAATAAAAAGGAGAATGAAGCAACTATCTCTTTGCATGCATCATAAATGCATCAGTACGTTATCGTAGGGGAGAAAAATGCTGATTTTTCACCAGTTCACCTTGGCCTTGCTAAAATTGACAAACCTAACTTGAATCAGATTTTAATACAGCTTCAAACATGTCTTAAAACAGAACTTCATAAAGAAGGAAGCATGCACTATCATTCGTCCGGTAATAGGCTCTCTGGAAAAAAATATATGAGGCACAAAGAAGTTTGGTAAATATCCCCTATTATGACATATTGTGGAAATCACAATGAGAATAAGCACATTAAATGTTTCAGGAAGTGTGTAGAAAAGTGATTTTCATAATTTACTTAAGCTAGGAAGCCTGTTTATCACAGAGAACGTACCAACAATCCCCCAGAATAGTTTTCCATCAAAATACTGTTTGGATTTAGTTCATAAATTCGATGAGAAAGCTCATGGTGCCTTCTCAGTATTGATGATAAATACATCGGACAGATTAAGTACCCATCCCCCATCTAAAACACGAGGGTCCCCACCAATGAATCAGACTGGTGACTGTCTCTACAAAGCCTCTAAAACGATGCTTCTCAGACTCTGGTATGTATCAGAATCATCTCGGGAGCTAATAAAAGCACAGATACCCAGCTTGTCAAGTTAGGACAAGACCTGAGCCTCTGAACTGTTACTAAGTGGCCCCCGTGATTCTGACGCACACACAGCAGGAGAAGGGCTGTTGGAAAAGCCAGATACAGGGATGGAGTGGAGCCCAGAGGAGGTGAGGTTTGGGCTGCCTATGAGCTTGTCAGAACATTGACCCTACAGGATCTTGCTGAGTGCCAACCAGCTACCCAGCCAGAAGCTACAACTGGGCTACTGCCTGGGGGCATTTTCGAAGGTACATTATTTGCGTGGGGAGGTTGTTTATTTCTTTGTTTCCTCCAGATGTTGCCCACTGAGAGACTAAGAATTAAATGGAAGGAACACACAGTATAGCTCAGGTGGTCTCCAAATATCCCTTTTCCTCAATAGGATTTTACCACTGGTATCAGACGATGTCCAGGTAGCTTTGAGAGACTGGGAATGAAGAACAAAAGCCTGAGTCCAACACAAACTACAATCTTTTTAACGGCTTTTATAATTTCTTAGGTTGGTATCCACACCATAGAGAAAGCCCTCATCATTTCCAACTCCTTTAATTTGTTGTTTTAATCATTCTGACTTGAGGGAAAAAAATGTCAAAAGGCTGTTTCCAGGTAGCCTTTTCACAGAAATTGTCTAATCAAATCATTAATCACTTTGTGTCATGGACATGAGCTCACCACTTCCCTCCCAAGCCCACTGCCAGGCATGGTTGTCCCCCGCTGGACCTGGGTGGGGCATCGCCACATGGACGGGATGAAACTGGGCATCTTCTGTCCATTATTCCACCAGCTCACCAACCCTAACCAGTAACCCACGCCTCCCACCTTAGAGTTGGGTCTTGAGTCTCTCACTCAAGAATCAACTAGATGATCATGTTTCCCCAAATCAAACAAGCCGAGACAACACCGGATTAAGCCTGGAACTGGCGAAGTTGGGGGGAGGGGGGGTTGAAAGGAACTGAGGAAGAGAGACTCTTTGAAGAAACCCTCCTGTGAATAGCAGATAGTCTACCTTGCAAGATTCATCTGAAGATGCCTAAGGGTATTTTCAATGTTTCCAAAGTTTAAAATGACAGAGGAGGGGGAAAGAAAGCTCACACAATTTTCAAAGTTCAAGCTTAGGTTTACTAAAGGACATGGTGAAATCTCTAAGCACTTGCTTAGAAAGACCACATATCGTAGATACGTGTGATGCAAAGCCTGCCATCAACGCGGACGTCCCCATCCCACCCAACTGGCCACAAGGAGATGCCTGAGTGTATTTTCTTGTGGAGTGAGTCTGGGACTTATTTTAATGACTGTATAGTTATGAGCTTCCATTTTCTTTTTAAAAAATTTTTTTAACATTTATTTTATCTTTGAGAGACAGACAGATCATGAGCGGGGGAGGGGCAGAGAGAGGGACACAGAATCAGAAGCAGGCTCCAGGCTCTGAGCTGTGAGCACCAAGCCTGACATGGGTCTCAAATGCATGAACTGTGAGATCATGACCTGAGCTAAAGTCAGACGCTCAACTGACTGAGCCACCCAGGCGCCCCACAGACTTCCATTTTCAATGTGATTGTTCAATCCTGATGAAACCCAGTGACAAGTTACTGGTGTTAACTCACATCTTGTTAGAAAATTCCCACTCCTAGGACTACCTTCTGTGATTTGGGGGCTTTTTTTCTTTTAATCTGTGGATCCACTGAATATTTTAACATTTTCTCTCCTTCCAAGATAAAATTTATTCTATGTGATGACATTCCTAAAAGGTAACTTGTATTCACATGAAATAACTCTACTGAAATAAAGCTATATCTCTATAGTCCTTCTTACCAAAACTCATTATTGGCCTTTTGTTTCCCCTACACAACTTTTCTAATGATCAAATAACTTTGCTCTCTGAAGATATATTTCACCCATTTTCTGGGGCGCCTGGATAGCTCAGCTGGTTGAGCACCCAACTCTTAATTTCAGCTCAGGTCATGATCTTGCAGTCCGTGAGATGGAGCCCCATGTAGGGTTCGTGCTGACAGCGTGGAACCTGTTTGGGAGTCTCTCTCTCTCTCTCTCTCTCTCCCCTCCACCCACCCCCACTTGCACATGCTCTCTCTCTCAAATAAATATTCAAATAAATATATACATTACAAAGACATGTTTCACCCATTTTCAAATATTCATCATCTACCTTGAGGGAAGAAGGGTTTATTAGAGTATAAAGAATCAATATATTAATTATATATTCATTATTTAAAGAGTACATTGGACTAATCACCAAATTAATTAATAGCTGTTACTATAAGCCATTTTATTAAGAAATAAATTTCAGCTGCAGTGGTATCCAAATTGCTGGTAACCAAAGAGAGGGAGTCACATGCATTTATGGTGTAGTTAAAGGGCACAAGAGTCAAAATGAGTTTGATAATTCATGGTAACAAATTTTACAAAAAAAAAATAATAATAATAATAGCAACATTGCTCCTTTGGTCAAAAGCTTTATGCCCTACATGATACTCCTTTGATAATTTGGAATCAAGAGCCAACAGCTTCTAGGAAGACACGCCATCCTAATGCACGGATCCTGGCAACGCACAGTCCCTTTCTTGCCAAGGAAAGGGAGGAGTCCTGACAGCACCAGGATTCGAACTAAGAGTCCAGGTTTCTTGGAGTGGCTCTGCATACTCAATGTGCCACTCTGGGCAAACCCCACCCCCTCTCTACATATATTCCTGGTTAGGTAAAATGGAGGTAGCAATCCAAATGTGACTGCCTCAAAGCCTTCATCCGAAACTCAATAACAGAGGTCAACGGGAGGTAACATTGTCAGTCTCACCTTTTCAATTGTTCCTAAAATACCCTCAGAATTTGGATTTGGGAAACTCTTTGTTTTCTCCTAAAACAGAAATCCAATCATAGAACTCTTCTTCAGACGCTTAATTGTCCATTATCTAGAGAATAAAGTTCAAATCCAAGATCCCGCCCAATGCCCAATGTGTTCTTCCCCCACCTCTCTCGGTGTTCCCAGACTGACCGCAATGAACGTATTGGCACTTGTAGGATGTTTCATGCACTTTCACATCTGGGTCTTTGTATAAAGTGTCCAGTCAGTTTCTGACCAAAACTTGCATCTCTTCCACAGCCAGCCCTAACTATAGCATTCCCTTAAAGATATTTCTGTGATATTACTCATTCATTCAATATTATTAACTGCTTTTCATGTACCAGGTATTAGAATAGTACAGTTTTATTTTCCGTACAAAAGTGTTTCCTGTGTTTTCCTAACACAGTGCTACTTTCAGGCTGTTTTGTGGGATTTCTAGTACTTTAGCACTAGACTCAAAGCTTTTTGAGAAAAGAACTTCTTCACCTGTCACCTCTCTGTCTCCATGATGGTACACTTGACAAATGTGTGTTGAATGAATAAACTGCATTTTATTCATCTTGAGATTCTCATAATTTTGTCATTAAAGCAGTCACATGAGCTTAACAGCATGTAAGCTCTGAAAGGACAAAAGGCCACTTTTCTTCCTAGGAATGAGTACAACTGACCCTTGAACAATGCAGGATTTGGGGGCTACTGACCCCCTGCACAGTTGGAAAACCACGTAAGTGGACCGCTACAGTTTGAACTCATGTTGTTCAAGGATCCACTATAGTTACAAGACACACATACAAAGGTTTTGGATTTTATTAACTACCAACTAGAAAAACTATGTCCTTATCTGATGCTTTTCTTTCCTACTCACCCCCTCTTATTGTCTAGGGTCCATGACAAGAGCAAAGTGGAGACTGTGGCCAATCTTCCTGATATGCCTTCCCTAAAGACAACTGGGCTTCTAACTTCATAACATCCATTGGCTAGCTTGGCCTTCTCCATCTTGCTGGCCCACCAGAACTGGGTTTGTAGAGACAAATACATAACAAACATGCATCACAAAGTTTAAAAACATGTTTCCAGAATGATAGAGCACAAACATTTGGAGAGAGTGTGTCAAGAGTGACTCATAACAAACAGCCGTAATAAATAAGGCAATTAGTAGAAAAGAGGGTACCACCCACACAGAGCAGTTCCTTAGGAATTTTAATTTAAATTCCTGGGTCAGCTTGATTCTAGAGAAATGTGGTACTTTTTAACCTTCAGAAACCTACTTAAACCCAAGAGGAGACAAATGATCCTACGAGAAGTTGCTGTTTTGTCCTGGTTTCTTAGGTCTCCTTCCTCCTCAATGTGATTAGCATCCTCGTTCTATCTGGAACTCATGCTAAATCATCGTTTCTCTCTTTAGTGTTATGAGCTAAACATGGGGAAACAATGGGGTGATTTCTGTGCAAAACTGGCCTGATGTCTACAAAAGGCATATTGCTTGCATGGCAGCCAATCCTGCAAGTACCCTGTAGTCCAGAGGGTTGGTGAAAGAGACAAAGGAGGTAATAAACTGGGTTCAGATGAAGATAGATTGGAGATGTATTTGTATAGTGGCAGTGTGTGTCTTAGAAATATACTGGGAATGTGAGGAAGGGGGAGGCTGGAAGGGAGCATTTCTCAGCCCTGGGCTAAGGGACCCTTGTTCTAAGAGCCTCTAACAATCACTGCCCAGGTGTCTCTGACCTCTGTTACACTAATGAAATCACCGGTCAGTTTCCTCCTTCCCTTCAGTTTGCCACAGAAGGCAAAGGGGTGTTGGAAAGTTCCAGGCAACCCAATATCCAGAATAAGGGTGAATAGTTTTTTCTGCCAGTGAAAAATAAAGGCCAAACATTCTGGCATCATTCCACTGGGTTCAAAGTTAATAAGGAGACACACACACACACACACACACACACACACACATCCATCAAAGCTCTTACAAAAAGACTAAAATAAACTATCACAAAATATTTACAGTGTTTATTCTCCAGAGATAGACCTCTTTGGGTAATTTTATCTTCCTCCTTTCTGTTTATCTCTATTTTCTATAGGAAACATATTACTTCTCAAATCAGAAAAAAATTATATTAAGTTCCTTCCCACCAACACCAATTTCCATCAAATACAATCTGTGCTGGTCAGAGGGGACCGTAAGGCTAACAAGGTGCTTCGGTAATAAAAGAAGAACACAGAGTTTTTTTATTTGCATGGCTTTCCAGGGCTTTTGTACTTTTTCTTTTCTGTTCTTAGAAATGTGAGAGTGACCTCCTGCCCAGAGAGATGACCTTGGATTTAAATTTGAAATGCTAGAAGAATCTGAATGCCTGAAAAGGAGCACTGCATTCAAGAACACAAGGTGAAATGTTGCTCTGTTCTTTGCTGATACAGATGCACCTACCAGATCGCTGTTGCATCATCTCTCAGAGACCCCTCTGCCTCCACCACCTGTAGAAAGCATTCTGGTTCCCCACTCTGTCCTCAAAGTTACAGAAGCCATAGTCTTTCCAGGTGGGGCCCAGTGTAGCTGAGAGCAAGCATGTGGTCATATGGGGGAAAATTTACGCTTTCATTTTATTGCTTTCTTTTGCAATATCTGTCAGGATGGTAGGTTCATGGGCCCCTCAATTCCCCAGAGGTTCTATGTTTTCACTTGTTTGCTTGGCTCTCTGTCAGAGACAAAAGGAATTTTCCCCTCTAAAAAGTTTCTTTTGTTTTATTTTTGTATGTCTTTTATTCTCAAAACTATAGCAAGACTTCTTTCCCCTCATGAAGTAACATGATGTCTGAGATTTGCTTTAAAATATTCTACCAGAGATGAGAGGCTGGGTGAGGGGAGTCTGGCAGCTAAAAGGCCCTCCCGGTGGGCTCCTACAGAGTATTAGAGACACCACCCCCCCCAACAACTAATCTCTAAAAGAGAGCAGCTAACACATCCTCACTGCTATGCAACTTCTTGGAATAATCCTTGTTTTCAAATCTCTCATTTTCTCTTTCATGGACTGGGAAGGATTATGGTGTTGACCTAATATGTTCACTTACAACATATCCTATGCAGAAGTGTCTAGTCACACCCTGTAGAATATGGGAACACAGACCAGCTTTGGCACTTGAGCCAAAACTCAAGAGAGTCATTTTTATGTTCTACTATGGTCACATAGGTACATTATTAATTTTTCTTACCAAGAAAAAGTAAAATTTCTCTTTATGAGTAGCTCACTATTTAGTCTAATTGCCATTAGTAGGATACAATGGACCTCTCATACTCTTAAGAATTCCAACAACACCAATGTGGACCTTGGAACTCACAGGAAAGATAAGATGAACTTTTGAAACCAGAAAATGCCAGAGACTTCTAGAGAGATACTCTAAGCCTAATCATGGAAATAAGATATTATTGTGAGACGAAAAAGAGAGGTAGACATAGGTTGAAATATCTGGATTTAGTTTCACAGCAAATGAGCCAACTGAGTTATTCCCACAGGAGGGAAAAAGTCAACTGAGAGTATGTGCATTGAAAAGGTACATCTTTCTTTATCCCTACATGATCTTCAATCACAAACACACTAAGGATTGTTTTTTTATGAGGACATTTAAAAGTGTGCCACTGTGCTACACAATTAATCAATCCTTTTAGGCTCCCAAGTAATATATATTGAAGTACTTCTTAAATTGCAAAATGATGAACAAATATAAGACATCATCATTAAGCTGACATTTTATTTTTTTATGATTTTAAGCTCTTTTTTTATGATCAATGTGAACATTCTCTCTAGAAAATGTCATTTCTCCTTGTCTCCATGTTACTGTGCTGGTGCTGAGAAATGCTAAGAAAAATGTAGATGTAAGTTTTATGTTCTTAGACTTGCCACAATATAGTAGTGGAGCAGAGAGGGGAAAATGGATCAAATTAACTCCAAGAAGTACTTTGGCTTTGTCTACCTGAACTGGAAGAAAGATCTAATGGATGCAAAACCTCAGCAGTGCTGTCTTTGAGAGAGTGTTGCCGTTGAACTTACCCAGTCCATCAGGAACTTGGACTGGGCACCTACCACACAATATGTAAGCAGCAGGCACAGAGAAGGGATACCTCGGATTTGAGTCCACAGAACAGATTCCCATGCAGGGACTCACAGTGTTAAGAGAGCAAATAGCAAGAAGAAATAATTTATGACCTAGGAATAGCATCCCCAGAGCTGAAACCAAGTTCAACTTCAATATCCACACAAAGTCCCCTAAAGACATTTTCTTCTTGCTTCCTCAGAATCTCTGCAACACATCACAGAACGGAAGATTCAAAGCTTCTGTCCCATAGCATTCCCCTAGCACCATCTCCATCCTCTGAGGGAATTGCTTTCCTGAAAGTGCAGGATAGGAGAATGACCTTTTCCACTCCTCTAATACCCAATGAATGTCGAAGTACTTTGTAACGGGAAAGATTTATACCAATGTCCACTGCTCTAATTCTTGAAAAAGAGTTTCTTCATGAAAATGGTTTATCTTCCATCTATATCAGGTCAGAATTAAAATTAATGTTGCAATAACATAACGAAATCCTATTGATGTAGCTCTACCTCTCATCAAGGAATTTTAGCCTGTATTCGATTATTCAAACAAGAAGTTTCTCATGTCAGCCTGAAAATAGAATGATCTAGGAGATGAAACAGTGTTGGAGACTTCTAACACAATCCTTGGGATGTGGTGGGGCACCAGCCACAGCTCTCCTGCCTGCCTGAGGAGGCCATTTCTGGAAGTCCACCGAAGAACAGTCTCTACAACAGCCTCTGTTCCACAGGAGGACTGGCTCCCTTCCAAGGCCTCCCTCCTTCTCCTCCCTGTTCCAGGGGTGGTCCAGCACTCCCTTCCCAGAAGTGGGAGCCAGGCCCTTACCCAATCTTGAAAGGCACATGATTATGCTTGGGCTATAAAGCCGGAGTTGGTTGTGTTCCTAGGGTGTGAACAGAAACTTGAAGGCACTCCTTTGTGTTTGATCTCCTTTCTCACAGCTCTTTCATGAGTTTTTGGAGAGATCATTCAAAGAATCTTCTGAAGCAGCTCTGTCCCATTACCCACTGTCAATGAACCAAGTTCTGCCCCTGAGGAGGAGTTTCTATCCATATGTTTCTCAATCACTCCTACAAATACACCCCCGGGGGGATGTGCCATGGAGCTCCAAGCCTCTGAGGAAGACCACAGACCAGCCATGCTCCATCCTCCTCTTTCCCCCTGTGTGGGTTTTGTTCAGGGCACAATTTCAGACACTTTGAATTTTGACCACATAGTCGAAGGGATGAAAAGGCTCAGAACAACAGTAAACAAGTTGGCAGTAATTATAATACAACTGCTCCATGATGTCTGTTGTGCATATAAGAGCACTGACAGTCTGCACACACACTATTCCTTCGGTCCCCATTCAGTGTTATGAGGCCATTTATGTAGAAACACTTCCTGTCATAACAGCCCCTTTACAGACTCAAGATTCAGAACTCTGACATACTGCACCACACACGGAATGATTTGGGATGCCACATTATACAGAATATACTCTTAATGGCACCTTTGATTTGATGTTCCAACTAAGGGAGCTTTAAGAATGAGTTTTAGATTAAAAACAACCACAACAAGACACAGGTTGATCAAAATTTAGCAAACCCAAAAAACTGAAAGCAAAATGAAACAAAGTAACTGTGTCTGGATTGGTGGCATAAAGTATAGAGAAAAGAACATCCTTAGTGGAATATATCCCGTGAAGATATGCTTGCAGGCGCGCGCACACACACACACACACACACACACACACACACACACATACCCCTAAACTAAACAAGTTACCAGTCTTAAATTCTTTACAGTATTCAACTGTCAGGATGCATTTAGTGGTCATTCTGAGACCACTGCGTGTGTACTGTGAAACAAATCAAATTCGTAATTAATGCTGGTATCACTGTAAGTAGATTTTTAGCAACGAAAAGAGAAGTACAGGTGTAAGATCAATACGGTTAAAATCCTGAAGTCCTGAATGTGCATCAGATGAGCCTATTTAAATCCATGACGCATTTTTATCTTAACGGTAATATGCATATTTTCAGCTCTGCATAATGACAAAAGCCTCAATGATCGACCATGAGCAATGAGCCCTCTTAAAACTCAGATCAGGCTTTCCAAATACCTATTTTCACCCGAAGGAACCAGGCTTCCTCAGATAAATAAATAAATTTCCCGTGAGGCAAGAGAGATACACACAGAAACTGAAATGTCCGTCATGCCAGAAGACAATGAAGTCTCTCTCCAAAGACCACGAAGTCCATGCCAAAAGAAGACAGTAGTGACCTTGAGGAGGCTACAACTGCTCAACATGAGGAAAAACGAGAGCATCACTAATGATAATAACTGCAGTGGCTTAAAGCATATTAAATGTGCTTAATTACATGAGTTCATAATAATACCAAACAAACAAACAAACTAATTGGTCCCCAGAAGAGGAGACTAAAGAATTAACTTATCATTTTGAAAACTACTAAATACAAGTAAAGAATCAAGGTTCTCCTTTATAAACTGTACTGCAGATTGCCAACATTCAAGGAAAAGTTTCTGTTTATAGAATTATTCTATGAGGGGTGGCTCTCTCTGGGCGGCTCAGTCAGATGAGTGTCCAACTCTTGATTTCAGCTCAGGTCATGATCCCAGGGTTATGGGATCGAGCCACATGTTGGGCTCTGTGCTGAACGTGGCACCTGCTTAAGATTCTCCCTCTCTCTCCCTCTGCTCCTCTCCCCACTCATTTGCTTGCTCACTCTCTCTCTCTAAAATAAAATAATTTTAGGGGCACCTGGGTGGCCCACGTGGTTCAGCGTCCTACTTCAGCTCAGGTCACGATCTCACAGTCCATGGGTTCAAGCCCCGTGTCGGGCTCTGTGCTGACAGCTCAGAGCCTGGAGCCTGCTTCAGAATCTGTGTCTCCCTCTCTCTCTCTCTCTCTCTGCCTCTCCCCAGCTCACTCTCTGCCTCCCTCTCTCTCAAAAATAAAGAAATAAAAAATTTTTTAATAAAAATAAAAATAAAATAAAATAATTTTTAAAAAAGAATTATTCCACCAGTAAATGAGGATGAAAGACTACAATCAGAATACTAGTCCCTAGGTCCATAGTGAATGAATGGATCTAGGCAACAATCATTCATGATTATGATCCTCCAAAGAAAATCAACCTGATAATATATGCATACCAAAATAAATATAAAATACTATCATCTAGGAAATATCCTTACTCAAAAATGGACTCTGAGTCTAACCAAGCTTCTAGGTCAAAATACCAAGCTAAATGAAATGCAAGATAGAGAAATGTCAAACCCCACCACAGGATACAAGCAGCAAAATTTTAAATGTAAAAAAATGTATAGGACAACATGTTTCCTCCTAAAAATATACTGCAAGGGAAATCACAGAGGGAAAAACTTATCAAACTAAAGAGAATTAAGAGACATATGCACCAACTACAGTTTATTTACTTACATGAATTTCTACTCAAAGTGTGAAGAAAGCATAACACAATTGTGAATATTTTGCATTAAAGAGAATTACTATTATTTGGAGTATGATAATGATAATATTGTTACATTTTTAAAAGAGTCTTTATCTTTGAAAAGCAGATGTTGAAATGATGGAATGCCTGAATTTGTTTCTAAATAATCTGGAAGCAGTGACAAAGTAAATAAAGATCAAATAAGATAGGGTATTAGTTGATAATTTCCTAACCTAACATTAGAAACATAGGGATTCACTGAACTGCTTTCTCTAATTTTAGACGTGTTTTAAACTTTTCAGAGTAAGTTTTTGGAAACAGCATATACATTAAAAATTTTTTTAATCCTTATTTATTTTTGAGAGTGAGAAAGAGACAAAGCATGAGCAGAGGAGGGGCAGAGAGAGAGAGGGAGACAGAATCTGAAGCAGGTTCCAGGCTCTGAGCTCTCAGCACAGAGCCAGACACGGGGTTTGAACCCACGAACCACAGGATTATGACCTGAGCCAAAGTCAAACCTTAACAGAGTGAGCCACCCACATGCCCCAAGTGTATAAATTTTAAATGAATTTGAAGAGAAGTAGCTATTTGGGAAAAAACAATTTATGTAGGATCATATTATATCAATGATGTAACATTTTAATATTGGAAAATGTCCATAATGGAAAATCAAAGAAAGCAGATTATAGAATTATTTATAAAGCATGATTTTTAATTATGCAAATGTATGTGTGTTGTATCACAGATGGAGATATGACCTGAAGGCTTATTTTAAAAACCACTCTTAAAATTTGCATGCGGTTTCTCACTTTATCTTTGGGGAGATTCTTCCCGGCTTCTGTGTGGTCCCTTGAAGTCACGCAACATAGAGCAAGAGTAAATATGTAAATGTGTTGAAGCAATCGACACGCAAAAGATTCTGACTGAGATGTTCTGTTTAATAAGTCTAAAACAGTGCAATTAGAATCTATAACTCTGATGTCTGGTTCCTTTAGAGAATGTTTCTTCTCTAAACCTGGGCTTAACTGTCTCAGTCACCTACCTTCAAATCATTGTTTGTCCTCAAAGAAATGTGATGTTGTTCTGTGAGCAGTTTTCTATAGGGAATGTAGCTTGGCACCTTTGTAGAAACAGAGATTTGATCTTACCCTTCAGGATGGAAAAGATCCACAAATCAAGGTCCTTGTTGGGCTTGATGCAAGAATAACCTAGACTTTAGAAAATGCTTTCTCTGACCAGTGTAAGGACATCACTTGTCCTCAGGACAGAACACTGACCCCTTACAGGTGGGATGAGGGTCCTCTATTCTCTGCAGGGATTTCAATCATTCTGGAAAAGGGAGTCCCTCTGGAGCAGTCACTGAAAGCCAAGGAAGGCAATTCCTAGACTCCAGTGGAGAGAGGGATTTTCATTTGCTTTGAGGCTAGGACCAGTGCAACTTTACAAGTGGGCATTTCTAGAAGCAGTTTTAATTTATTTTCTGCTTTACATTTCTCTTTTGTATCCCCTAAACTTCATTCAGGTGTTCCCCTAATTCTTCTGAAAAACAAAGCCTGTTCCCAGCTATGCATTGGGAAATTATGGAAGTTCTGTCCCAAGAACCAGAAAACAAAGTCAAGAGATAGCCAGTGTCTTGTTGGTCTTGAAGGTCTAGCGGTGACATCACTAGTGGTCACCAGGGGAGGCTTGAGGAGGAATCATCAAATTGGTCAGATCACATGGGCAGCAGCAGATGCAGCACAGCGGTATGAGCACTGAGGTGACCAAGCCTCTGAAAAACTCTCAGAAGGTGCTGGGGCACACGTGCTGGCAACTACATTGTTGGAACTCAACCCCGCATAACTAGACATTAAAAATGAGAGTTAAAGAGGGGCACCTGGATGGCTCACTCAGTTAAGCATCCAACTTTGGCTCAGGTCATGATCTCACTGTTTGTGAGTTCGAGCCCCATGGTGGGCTCTGAGCTGACAGCTCAGAGCCTAGAGCCCTTGTGTCTCCCTCTGTCTCTCTGCCCCTCTTCAGCTCATGCTCGTGTGCACACGTGCACGCTCTCTCATTCTCTCTCTGTCTCTCTCTGTCTCTCTCTCAAAAATAAATAAAAATTAAAAAAAAATTTTTTTATGAGGGTTAAAGAAAACTGACCAGGTGACCTTATTTTGTAGTCTTGGGCAAACAAGGGCCATGTGGGTTAATAGTTCATATGCAAATATGTAAATGTCTGTGCTGGAAAAGAAAATGAACACTAGAAGGACAGGCGCCAAAATGTTAACTAGCCAGGTCAATTCTTGCTGTGGGATCATGAGAAATGTTTATTTTATTTTGTATACTTTCCACATTCTTGCAAAATATCTACCAGAATAGTCAGAACAAATGCTACTCTTTGAAATTTCAAGTGGCCTTCGTTTAGCATGGTCTGTAGATGTCTGAAAGGGTGAAGCTCCCCAAAACTCTTCTGTCGTATCCTGTTTGCTTCATACATTGTCTGTCTCCACCTAGAAAGTCTCTATTTTGTATTCACAGTTACACCATTTTGCTTTCTTACCTCTTTACCCTCATTTCAAATATTTTCTTCCACACTGACACCCTTACGTTCTTCCAGGAAAACTTACTCTTTAAATTTTTTTAATATTTATTTTATTTTTGAGAGAGAGCGAGCGAGCGAGCAGATGTGCAAGAGTGGGGTGGGTGTAGAAGGGGGGGGGGACAGTGGATCTAAAGCCGCTCTGCTCTGTCAGCAGTGAGCTTGACGCAGGGCTTGAACTCACAAAGTGCAAGATCATGACCTGAGCTGAACTTGGATGATTAATCGACTGAGCCAACCAGCATCCCCTAAATTTACTTTTTAATAGAGGTCCTAGTTAAAGAAGCACACTGTAGGGGCATCTGGGTGTCTCAGTCGCTTAAGTGTCCAACTTCAGCTCAGGTCATGATCTCACAGCTTGTGGGTTCAAGCCCCGTGTTGGGCTCTGTGCACAGAACCTGCTTTAGATTCTGTGTCTCTCCTTCTCTCTGGCCCTCCCCTGCTCATGCCCTGTCTCTCTCTGTTTCTCAATAATAAATAAATGTTAAAAACACACACACACACACACACACACACACACACACACACACACACAAAACAACTGTAATCAGAGCAATTCAGTCCATAGCCAAAAAGTGAGGAAGGTATTTTTGGTTTGTTTAGCCTATCCCCGAAAGTAAAAAATCATTTCATCCACACAGGTACATGGATACAATAGATTTTTTAAAAAATCATGATCATATATAAAGCCAGAGTCTTTGAGGGAGGGTAAGACTGCAAGGGACTTGATGGGTATCTTGCAGGAGAACTTTCTTGCCCCAGGCCCTCCTGTGTTCGCTGTGTAGCAGCAATGCATGCAGACGGACCACACCGGCTTGCATCTGCAGAGACTGGCTTGGGCCCGAGCACCTTGCCTATTCCTCCGGGACACTGTGCAGAAGCGAACAATTGGTAAGTGCCCAAGTCCTAACAGAAATGGATGAGTTCCTCCTTCAGGTTTCCTGTCACAAAGCCAGAAGGTGAATAGTAATAAATGTGGGGAAGGTGGCACTGGAAGTGGAGGGAAATGCAAAAATAGGGGATATCATGTTCCTGAAGCCAACTGCCTACTTCACAAATTGACCAAGAAGAAGGTTATCAAGAACCCATAGCACAGCCCAGATGCCACTGCTTCCCCTTCCCATGCAAATGGCAGCCTTCATCACCAGCCACATGTTGTTTCTCACCAACCCAGGGCAGCCTCACGGCCTTTCTCAACACCTGACTACAGACAGACAGTGCCAGCTGATTGGGGTCGTCAAGGGAAAGGACAGTCCCTTGCCATATCCAGCCTAGGGCAAACAGTCTCGTTCATCAGTAATGCATCGTGAAAGTAGGTGTCTTGAGATAGAAACAAAGGCAGGTGGAAGGTCCAAGACTGCAGGATGATGGGCACCAGCCCCCATGTCAGCCCCAAGCAGACAGCTCGCAGAGAGAAAGGGGCACCGCTCCCTTTCACAAAGCAGTTTATAAACACCAGTCAGTTTGCAGCTAAGAAACCTGTTGTAATCCGCATCACAATCCCGGCAGCGTTAGCCTCATTTTATAGCTGAATCAGCTGAGGGTTAAGTTCATCTCATGATTCCAAGGGCAGAGCTACGAGAGATATGAACCCAAGTCAGCCTAATTAGAAAACTCAGCCACTTTCAGTGACACTAAATATTCATTATCTGAAGATACATACACCATGATGGATCAGGCTCGCGGATCAATCCATCTCGCCCCAAATCACACAATCTTGAAAAGACTACACTGTCCAGGGCGTGGGCCAAGAGAAGAGACCCGGGGCTATTCAGCACACAGAGGTGCAGTGCCTCATCTGAGCAAAGAACAGAGATTCATCCTTCGAACACTGGGTAGAATGGGGCTGCTACCAGCCCCTGCAGTCCTGCCTTCTCACCGCTGTGCAGCCCCTCCTCAGCTGTAGTCTGCTAACCCTTTCTCTTACTCACCGAATACTTCGTACGTGAAGTAATGGAATGCTGAGCTACGGGCTGTGTGCTACCCTTTTGGTTTCCATTTAAATTTACAGCTTGCCTGTATGAAAAGAGTCCCCGGGCACTAACTAAGGTGGTGATTATACTGTCCATCAATTAGTTTGCATTTCAGCACAATGTTCATGGCCCCTTTCCACTCCCTCTTAACAAAGGGCTGTTTAACTCCACACATATACACATATACATGCTTTCTCCCAGGCATTTTTACTGAGCGTGCGTCACCCAGATGTGCCTGCCACAGTATGTTAGCTGTATTGGAGAAACTACTAGAAACCTACGCATGCTAGTAAACTACCTAGCTAAGACCAGTTTTTCACTACAATCTCCTTTTTTTGCCATCCCGCTTTAGAAGGTTGCCATGTTACCTTCCTCTCCACACATTTGCAAGCTAAGGAGTCTTTGGTTGATAGTTTTCCAGGGAAGACACTTCTTTGGAATCTTCATTTCTGAATGTAGAAACCCTTTGTATCCTTTTTAGATAATTATGATGATAAGGAATAAGAAGCTAAAAGTGATATGCACGTGCGGTTGCGTGTAAAGCACAAAATGAGGTGCCTGGGTGGCTTGGTCAGTCTTGATTTCGGCTCAGGTCTTGTGGTTCTTGAGCTCGAGCCCTGCATCAGGCTCTGTAGTGACAGTGTGGAGCCTGCTTGGGATTCTCTCTCTCCCTCTCTCTGTCCTTCCCCAGCTCTCTCTCTCAAAAAAAAAAAAAAATTGGAAATGCCCAGTTATGTTTGAATTGCAGATAAATAACAATTGTTTAAGTCTATGTCCCAGGCAATGTTGGGACATATACTAAAAAACTGTTCCTTGTTTCTCTGCAACTCAGATTTCTCTTGATAGCCTGTATTTTGATTTGCAAATTCTGGCAACCCTACCCCAAAGAGAAAATGGAGAGAGGACTAGATTCACAGGTGTTTACAAATAACTTGAAGGCTGATGTAACAGTGAAATCTATTAGAACAAACACTCTGAATAAGGTGCCCAAGTCTCCTGTAATTTATATTGCAATAATTTTAAAGTAGAGAAAGAAAAAAAGAGATTAGAGAAAATGAATAAACTTACTTCAAAGGCCATGAAGTTTACAAGATGTTTTTGAGGAGGATCTTCTCATGAGATCCCAGGACTTCCCAGCCTTAAAACTATCAGCCTGATGGAAAATCTCACATAAAAATAGGACTCCCTGATAATATAAGAGATTAAGAGAAACACTCTTCCAAATTGAAAATGAAGATTCCTGCTGTTTATGAAGCTCTAGTAATTTTTCTAAGTTGATCATTTTTTAATACAACTACATTTGATATTTTAAGTCCCAATTTGTCCTCATAACCACTGAAGACAGGCAACTTAATTAAATAATCAATGAATTTGTTGAAGGCTACCGAACATAACAGCATTGTGCTCGGAAAAATTAAGGTCATAAAATGAACAGGATAGTTTGTACCCAAAAAATATATATTAGAGAGAGAAAGTTACACAAATAATTATGATTGACAGCACAAAACACATGTATGTGAAAAGCATGCATTCAGCCAGTTAAGCATGATGACTGTTGATTTCAGCTCAGGTAGTGATCTCAAGGCTCCTGAGATCAAGCCCCAAGTTGGGCTCTGTGCTGACTAGAATAGGCGTGGGATTCTCATTCTCCCTCTCCTGCCCCTCTCCGACTTGTATGCTCTCCTTCTCTCCTCCTCCTCTCTCTCTCTCTTTCTCTCTTCAAATAAATAAACTTAAAAATAAAAATTAAAAAAGAAATAAAAGCATGAATAAAGCTGGGAGCCAGCAGTGGTGGTAATGGGTCAAACTTCCACCAAGGTGAAATCCAAACTTAACCTTGAACGAAGCCTATGGTTTCAACATGCGGAGAGAAACAGCAGACACTCTAGGGTCGTGATCAAAGACAGAAAGAGTGAAACGTCATTATGGTCCAAGAAAGACAGAGTAAGACAGTATATAGAGACTTTGGTGCCATGGAAAGTTCAAGAAGGAGTGGCTAAGGGCCATATTATGGAGAAATTATAATGCTAAGATTATATATTTTGGCCATAAAAAGTTATCAAAGGTTTTCAAGGGCAGAATAGTCATTAAGATATGTTTGGGTTTGTTTTTTTTTTTTTTTTACTATAACCCTAGAAAACAATATAAAAACTAGCCCGCAGAAGTTGGGGATCAGAACACTAGCTTAGATGTATATTCAGTCTCCAAGAGGCACGTGTACACTAAGGAAGAAGCAACGGGAAAGAGAGCTATTAACCAAGACTGACAATGGTGGTCAGAGAAGTAGAACAATAAGAAGAAATCAGAGTCACTGAAGTCAGTGGAAGAGAAAGGTTAGCCAAGAAATGAGAGCTTTCAAGTAGGCAACTCTCAAGAAGAGGCAGTTGGATTTAGCAAGATCACATCCCTGGCAGAGTTTTCAGAAAACAGTGTGGTGGTAAGGGCAAGGGCTTGGAGTGAAGGGAAGTGTTTCTGCTTCCAGCAGTATAACTGATAAAACAGGACAAGCCCTTTTAAATGCAGATCTCACTTGAAAAGAAGAGGAAAATCCTAAGAGCTAACGAACAACTACCCACCCAACCAACCAAACAAAACAAGAAGCAAACAAAACCAAATAAAAACAACACACCCAGAAAGGAAAACACAGGCTGCATCAGCCACTGTGCTGGTGGAAATTTCCCCTTCCAGGAACCCAGAACCACTTGGGGAACGGGTCACAGAACCTCCACAAAATGGGGGGCTGAAACTTAGATGCCCACAAAACTCAAGACCTTGGAAAGACTGGAGGCTCCATGAAATGGTGGATTAGAGGAAAAAAACAAAACCAAAAAACATCTACTCACCTACAAAAAGAGGACAATCTGGGAAATGATCCTATCAACCTCAAGTCTTGTTAAGAAAAGAAAACCTTGCCATCACCTAGCCAGAAGCAGTCAGATAGAATCTAGGACAAACATTTCATGGGACATACTTAATACTTTGAAGAGTATTAATTATTTATCTGAAAATAAAGTTTAACTAGGTACCCTGAATTTTCATTTCCTACATCTTGTCAAATGAGCCTTTGTGGCAGGATTTTTTCCCACAATACCTGGGATTTGTTGTCTCACGACTTCGCAGAATGAAGAGGGGGACACAAAATGAGCAGCAGGTGAAAGTTTATTAGAATATAAGTTTAGAATAGTAGGAAGGCTCTCTTTATAGAGAGGGGACATTCAAAAGTGAGTGCCTGAGGACTACAGGAGAGGGTCCTTGTTTCAAGAAGTTCTGTCAGCCCTCCCCCATCCCTTCCTCCTTCTTCCTTCTCTGGTTCTATCCTTCTTCTCGGTTTGATAGTTCTAGGTGCTGGGTATTCCATTCCTGATTGGTTCATTTCCATTGTGTGAGGGATGATCTAGGCCTTACTTAGGTCTTTTATCAAATTCCAGAGGGGAAACCTGAGGGGGAGCAGGTGGGGTCTGTTACATTCTTAAGAGGAACCTTATGCCTCAAGGGGCTTGCTGCTGTCAGACTCCCACCATTGTTCCAAAATAGGTATTTTTTCCCCACCCAGTGACCTCAGGCCCTAGCCTTTCCCTCTCTGCCTATTGAATCTTATCTTCTCCTATCACTCAGGCTCAGGAAACACAAAAGTATAAGGAAAAAATTTTTTTCATGTAAATATGTATATTTTTAATCCACACTTAGATATAACACAACAATTCTATGGGTCACCAAAGAGAAGCATGACCCTTAAAGCAGCCAAAGAGAAAGTACCTTCAAAGGTGTGTGTGTGTGTGTGTGTGTGTGTGTGTGTGTGTGTGTGTATTAGAATGACACAAAGAAATTAAGATTCCAGTGAAACCTGTCACTAAAGGAATAGGCACAGAAAGTCTGAAATGAATGGTGGGCAAGGAAACTGATAAATGCATAGGTAAATCTAGTCAAGCATTGGCATGTAACAGCCATATGATTGTGTCAAATTAGGAAAGCACAAAAACAAGGTAGAACTAAAACATTATAATGAAAAGTTTACAAGAGATTTTTTTCCATAAGGGAAGATACCGTTATTACATTAAGTTAAGCATACACATAGAATTTTAAGGGCAATAAATAAGACAATGCAAACCCATGGTAATTAAGAAGAAAAAAAAAAGCTCTCCAAATGTTAAACTTCTGATAAGCACAAACTGTTAAAAGATGTAACACAAGGGGTGCCTGGGTGGCTCAGTTGGTTGAGCATCTGACTCTTGATTTCAGCTCAGGTCTTGATCTCATGGTTGGTGAAATCAAGCCCCTCATCAGGCTCTGTGCTCACAGCTTGGGATTCTCTCTCCCCATCTCTCTGCCCCTCCATCCTCAAAAATAAATAAATAAATAAACTTAAAAACATTTTAAACAAAGTTGTACAATATCAATCATTAGAGAAGATATTGAGCAATGGGACCTCTAACATATTAGTGCTTGGAGTATAAATTGGTTCAATAATTTGTAGAACTAATGGTAACCTTCACTAAATCTGACAAGGCACAATACCTCCAATTCAGCAAGTCTACTCCTAAATATAAAACTTTTGCATATGGACACAAGAAGACATGAGCATGGCAACATTACCTGAAAAAAGAAAAAATTGGTTTGGAATGACAAGTGATAATCAGTGAGGAACTTTATAAATTGCCCAGTAAGAAATGAACTGAAAAAAGGGGCCTCTCCTAGTAGGAGGAGTTACACTTCCCATGGGCCCCCCAAATTCCAGGTGTTAGGTAGCTTATGTGCCTAACAACTACCAACAACTCATACTTCACCCTCAGATTTCTTGACGCCAAAACAGTCTGACCATCCCAAGTCCTACAAGGGTGTTCTGTTTAGCTCACCAATGGGAGAGCAACAGGCTGGGGTCAGCACACTGGTGGATCCCTTCTGCAGGAAACCCCATCCCCAGCGCATCCAAGTGCACGTGAGCTCAAGCACACCACTAGAAAGGATACTGGGAGACCTTCTCTGACACTTTGCTGCCAGTGAGACGCTGTTTGTACCACGTAATAATGCTGACGTGTGCCCTGACTCCTTGACATAAAAGTTGCAGGAAAACTAAATGTGCATTAGCAGGGGTGTATATAAATAAATCATGGAATTTTGTACAATGGAACACAACCATCCTGGACAAATCTCACCACCACAATAATGACTGAAACTATGGAAGAGATAGCAAGTCACAGAAGAATACATTCAGTAGAGTACCATTTGTGCAAAGCTTAAAAGTATGGAAAACAATATGGCATAGGGATTAGTCATGCATACATACTTGGTACTGTTATAAAGAATGACATGGGGGTGCCTGACTAGCTCAGTCAGGAGAGCATGAAACTCGTGATCTCACGGTTGTGAGTTCAAGCCCCATGTTGGGTGTAAAGATTACTTACAAAAATGTAAAAAAAAAAGAATGATATGGAAATGATAATTACTTCAACCCAAATTCACAACAGTAGTTGCAAATTCATTGTGTAAAGGGAGGAAGTGAGATGTGAGGAGGGATAGGTGCCCACGAGCATCAGTGTTATTGGTGATGCTCTATTTGTTCAGCTGAGTGTTGAAACATGAGTCTTGACTGTGTTCTTCTGTACACATTGTCTTAAATATTTCACAATGTTTTAAATGAATAACTATGAGGTAAGGAAGCCGAGTCAGCACATATCATTCTCGTAAAGGAGAAAATATACAAGGACTGAAGACGGTTTCTCTTAGGCTGGGGAGGGAGGGCCCCTAGGAAGCCACTCAGATGGGATTCAGTAGAAAGAGAGACATTTTCCAGAATGTTCTGTAGTCATTCTATAGCACTGAGATGCTTATAAACAACATCATATCTTCACCGACAGAGGGAGGGGAACCACATAATAGTTTTATTTTAACGAATCATGCAAACTTCCACACAACAAACATTTCTTTTGCCTATCTTTTAACAGTAAACACCCCCTATACACAATATCCTTTCACTTGGACATAAACCACTTTCTAGAATACCTACGCAAACGTCACATTTAAGCTGGAATTGCACTGATACTAATTGCATATGCTTCTGGCCTGGTAGAGTAGCTCTGCCTCTAAGTATGTGCCAGTGAATAATGAATAAATTAAATAAATGAAACTCTCTTATTAAAGAGTTAGTGTGTAAAGAGTTAGCTTAAATGGCTCAAATTCATGTTGATGGTAGCCAAGTACAACATCCAACATATAAAAACAACAACAAGGCAAGAGCTGCGTGAGGCACTAGGGCTATGAAGACAGTGAAAGTGCTTCCTGAAAAACCAGGCCAAACTGGTATCATAACTTTTATTACGTCTTATGCAAATGACTCCTCCATTCTCCTATGTCCTTCGTGAAGACCAATTTTGCTCAATTTTCCTCTTTATTCCTATTCAGCAAATAGGCACAGATAGAGGTAGATAAAGGCGACAGTTGAATTAGAGAATGAAATGGAAGCTCTTGGGAAGTCTCCGGTATTTGGGAATCTTACATTATATGCATCTCTGTTCATATGGACATCAGAGACTTCAATTTATCTCTAAGGGCAGCAAATGTTAGCAAGAAGGCATTACTCTGCTTTCTCCAAGTAATAGGTTCCAATTGTTTTCTTTCCTTCTAATGTCTTACTTAAATTTTTTTCCCTACTTCAAGCAATTAGATCACTTTAGGAGAGAAAATATACAGTTCTAATTTAAGAGATATATTATTTTTACCTTTTTCAACCATCTAGTGGCTTCTTCCACGGCTGCCTCTGGTCCTGCATTTTCTGCCACCAAGGGTGAATTTCCAGAAATTTGGTCTATAATCCTAGCCCTCTATGGATAGAGGCCAGCCAAAGGCTGGCAAGGCTCTGGAGATCGGGCTTTTGGAGGAGTTCAGGGTCAAGCACCAACTGTCCTGTCCATGGCCATCCCCTGCTCCTGTCTGGTTGTGTCTGGCACCAACAGAGTGGGAAATAAGGAAGGCAAGCACGTGGGCATAGCTTCCTGCCAGGGCAGGAGCCAGCCCCCAGGCCATGGCCCCAGAGTCTACTCGGGGAGACTGTGGTTTGTCCAGTTTAACCAGCTCAACCCAAGGGAACCCCGTGCCTCAGCACGTAGGGACTAGAGGGGGTGGCAGGACTTCAACAAGCCAGATGGCTGCTTACCAGAGCTACCTTGAGTTCAAACTC
The DNA here is from genome assembly GCF_006229205.1 of Suricata suricatta. Taxonomy (NCBI): domain Eukaryota; kingdom Metazoa; phylum Chordata; class Mammalia; order Carnivora; family Herpestidae; genus Suricata; species Suricata suricatta. The sequence goes on along the minus strand of NC_043702.1, from coordinate 92,355,294 downwards.
TTCCAAACCAGGCTCACCATCAGTCACCTCTACTATGTCAACGGAAAACCTATCATGGAAAAATGTCTTCCTTCTCTGTTAGTGATCAACACATCTATCCTGGTTAAACACTCATCAGCTGATCAGCCCAAGTCATAGCTCCATTATCCCCAGATGAACATACAGAAAGCCTTGTCTTCAGAAATAGGCAGTCTGCCTGGTTTTGTTTGTTTGTTTGTTTTCTACTGCAACAATTCATAGAGGAGTGTGAATCTGTCAGCAGGAGGGGAGGGGAAGGAAAATGTGGTTGATAGACCCTAAAAAGAAGGGAGTGCTGGGTAGTTAAAATACTTACAACTAGAACATGATCTTCATGGACTGAGGCTAATATGTTTCACAAGCAGGCAGAACTGTACAGCTTCGAAACTGAGATACTGGTAACATTTCACACCGCCCATGAAATACTGACAGGAAATACTCCTCTCAGAGAAAACCTGATAAAGTTGAGATAATGTAGTGAGAAATCCAACTGCTGAGGAACTGGATTCCTGCCTTCAGCGCTGGTTGGTCCATTCATTTATGGCAGTAAATAAATGTTATGAAACGTCATGTAAAAACCATTATCGAAATGGCTGCATATGAAAGGCTCCCATTATAGCCAGGCATGCATTTCTGGCAGAGGAAGCGCAAGTTTGTTCTCAATGTCTTTTTTTAGACTACTTTGAGGAAGAATGTCATCATTGAAATACTGCGAACCATAGCAAGTTTCATCTTTTTTTCTTCTTTATGGAATGAGAAATGACATCAGTTTACATGTCATCTGAGAAGAAAGGAATTTCTTTTGTTGAAAGGCATCCACATCTCCCTGTCTTTGCGAGGCTTTGTTACTGAAACAGACTTTATTATTGTTAATTGTTTGGCCATTTATGGGATTGGTAGCTAAATAAATCTTTGTCTCACCAACAAGTCTGTGCATTTATACATATTTTATTGACCCAGTAATTTTACCAGTGTTATACACCCATGGCAATCTTAAGAAAATGCTGACATTTAAAACCCTATTACTCTCAAGTCAGTAGGAAAATACCAGAAGAAGTAAACATTTAACCCATATGTGTATTACCTAAAAATACCTCAACCTGCCTCACAACGCCACGCTGGCCTGCAAACCTTCTCTTTCTCCTGTGTTTCCTATAATGATAAGCATATGCCAGTTATCTTCCAAGCCAGCATCCAAAGAAAAATCCTGGGTTGCCCTATTCCTAGCTCCTTTACCCATTTGATATCTGGGCTGTAGTTTCTAATGTTTTAATCACTCTCAAATATATCCCGAGGGCCACTGCCTCTGTTCAGTCCTTAGACATCTTTTACCTGAATTAATCTCTCCACCAATCTCCCTACTTTCAATCTTCCTGTCTATAATCCACTTTCCATCACTTTGAGGCTATTTAAAATCACTTTGAGGCTCCTCCAGCCTTGTAGATAAAGTCCAAAAGCCTACAATGTAGTTCCCAAAGCCCTCATGACGTGGGGAAGCTTTTCTCCCTCTAACCTTTTCACCAACTTCTTTCATTCACAGTCATTATGCCAATCACAGAAAAATGGTTGTGGTTCTCATAAGCACCATGCTTGCTCTTTCACCCATAAGCCTTCATATCTTTGCTCTCCTCTGGCGAGAAAACACTTTTTTCCAACTTTCCTACCCATGACTGAAACCCTTACCCATTGAACTCCTGCTTGTCTCTTACGATTCAACTCTAGCAGTAATTCCAGATGGAAGCCTTCTCTGAAATGCCTCTGCCCTACACTTGGTTAAGCACCCTCTGTATGCTCTCTGGGTACTAAGTGCTTGAAACTTGTTTGTGGAATGAATCCTTTACCCTAATGAGTGTTTCCAGTTGCAGGAAATCTCTAATGTGACCGTGATCATTTGCTTGTCATTCCACCAACATGGTATTGCCCCACTGTCCACCACCTTGGGATTTTTTCCTTCTTCTTCAGGAAAGATCTCTCTGAACATTTATTTCAATCCTACACAATGTTTCTGACCTCTGAATTCATGGCACATTTTGCATATGTTTCTCATTTAGCATTTATTTATACCCAGTTCCAGTGACATCATTTATATTTTAACTTCTGAGTTTTTAAACTTTTTTTATGGATATACATTTGGTCCTCCTGTCGTTTACACTTTAAGCAAGTTAAAAACAGAGACAAAAATATCACTTTGTATTTCTTTTCTTTCTTCTTCAAATCCACATAGTTTAGCAGCACACGGTACATAACAGATAATCAATACATATCATTTAACATTTGTTATATGATTAGGACAAAACTTATAAATAAAGACAAGACTACATTGTGAGATAAAAATATGTTTCATTTTCAAAAGAATAAATTATTTCAAATGAGATCATAAACAAAAAGAGAAATTCATGACTGTCAGCATGATTTACTGCAGGCTGGCATGTAAAGCCTTGTGAAGCAGCTATAATGGAAACTCCAATCATTGTGCCAACAGTGTGAATGCATTCAGCTGTAGGACAAGCCAGATGTCAATCAAAAGTGGAATAAAAACAAGATGCACACTCTCCAAACCAATTTGTATGTATATTTAATCAAAAAACTCACAGTCCATATGGCAATAGTAAAAGCAAAAAAGAAAATTAAAGGAAACATAAAAAATAAAAAAAAAACACTAAGTGTCAGAAGTAAATCAAACATATTGTTAACACAATAACTGTAAGTGGGTTAAACTCCCCTAATAACTATTCACACTCTTCATCAACAACAGCCACTTATATACCTCCTAGAAAATATACACACTAAACAAAGGGACTCTGAAAGACCTGCTCATCCCACAGATACTTCTTTGTAAAGAATCTACTTTATACCAACACCACACTAAATGACAGAAAGATTAAATGTTAAAAGATGCACAGGGATATACAAGGCAAATGCAAACAAAATGAAGCAAGGGTCACAATATCGACATTAAAGAAGTAACATAAAAGGCAAGAAGCATTATGTAAAACAACAAATTGTTTTATCTGTGTGTCTCTTACTGAACACAATCTATCAGAATCCTCGTTGGAAGTGGTACATATATGTATCTATCTTATAGATTGTAATAAGTCAGAAAATTCATTTAAAACACCCAGCTCGATACTGCCACACAATACATGCTCAACAGCTATTTTTTTTAAGTATTTGTAATAGTCATATTAACAAGTCATGCTAGTCATTGATACTCAGGCTGTCAATAATATAACATCAGTGTAAAGAAAGGAAAATATGGGAAATACAGGAGAAATTTATAGAATTATAATAACAGAATGAGTAAGTTTTATCATATTTCCTTATGTTCTTGAAGGAACAAGTGACCAAAAAAAAAAGGTAATAGGATATAAATAATAATGACTGATAATGTATGTTGGGATGTGTTGTATATGTATGTGTAGATATATGTATTTTTGTATATTTTACAAACTCCATGATGTACAAAAAATAATTACTTTATTTTCATTGTTCTTAGAACATTTACCAAAATTGACCATTTATTAAATCAAAATAAAAATCACAACAGCCAAAGCAAAAGATAGACATTATTCTTTGACATCTGCAAGAAAACTGGAAGTAAATTACAAAATGATAGCAAACAAAACAAAACATTGAGAAGTTATAATTATTCTTCCAAACAGCTCTCAGATCAAAGGGAATATTAAAACTAAAATAAAATAATGGGGTAATTAAAAATGATGATAGTAGAAACATGGTATAGGAAAACTTATGGAATACAGTCAAAACTGTACTCAGAGGTAAACCAATATCTCCAAATGATTCCATTATTCAAAAATGTCTAAATAAGTGATGAATCTTTTTATCTAAAAAGATATATAAAAGAATATAAAAAGAAATATAAATTTAGGAAAAGTATAGGAAGATTAATAAAACTTGAAGCAGAAAATGATTTTAAAAGCAAGGAATGTAAACAATTTGAAAATGAACTTAATATCTTCTTTCCATAAGAATAAAAATAAACTAGGTCACCTGGGTGGCTTAGTTGGTTGAGCATCTGACTCTTGGTTTCAGCTCAGGTCATGATCACCAAGTTCATGAGTTCAAGTCCTGTGTTGGGACTTTCTCTCTCTCCTCTCTCTCTGACCCTCATCTGCTCATGCTTGCTCTCTCCCTCTCTTTCAAAATAAATAAATAAATAAATAAATAAAAAGATTAAAAATAAGCCCATGATAAGAGTATGAAAACAAAACCCATAATAATCATGAATAAAAATTAGAGTGGATATAAAAATACAGACATAGAGATGGCTTTCTCCATATAAACACAAACATATATAAACACTACATATATATGTGTATATATATATTTGTATTTGGAGATATACAAATGTATATATTTGTGTTTGGAGAAAGAGAGAACTATATCTCTCACAAAGCATACCATATACAAGGCCTAATAATTTTTAAGATGTCAATAATCTAGAGGTAAATTTCTCTTGGAAAATAATCATTAATTAACTGAAAAAAATAATCATTAAAATTAATTTGTCTAGGAAAACTGGAGAAATGAAAGAAGCAAGGGAAAATGTCCAAAAATTATTTTTAAGAAGTCATTCCATTATTACACACAACTAATTTCAAGGAAAAAATAATTTTTACACAATAATAACAATATCATCATCATCATCATCTTTATCTTAGCAACAGACACATTTATTTAATGCTTACAACCAGCCAGCTTTGCCTATATAATCTCATTTTATCCCACAAAACCCATCTGAAACACATGGCTGGACAAGTTAAATAACTTTCCAAGGTCAAGAAACCTGCAGGTGAATAAACCAGGGTCTGAAATGAGGTCTGTATATGTCCCCAAAGCCCATGGGCTCAGTGACCATATCCCACTGCCTTGTACATATCAACAGTTTCAAGAGCACAGAAAAAGATGAATGCTCTACAGATTAATCTTGTGAACCTTCATAGACCTGACAAGAAAACTTGATGAAGCAGACAAATAATACCAAAAAGGAAAAGTATAGGCAAATAAGCAAATAAATAATAAAAAAGGAAAAATATAATAATGGTGGTGAGGATATTTATGAATTCTTGACTAAAAGAGTAACAAATCAAGGCCTACAACTTCAAAAAGGAAGAAAGAACCGTAAACAAGAAATGTCTGATATGATTTAATGTATTACAAAAGATCAAGTAGATCTTATGCACCTATACAGATGTTTAAAAGGCATTTGTGAGAGGTGCCTAGGTGGCTCAGTCAGTTAAGCATTCAACTTCAGCTCAGGTCATGATGTCAATAGTCCATGGGTTTGAGCCCCGCATTGGGTTCTGTGCTAATGGCTCAGAGTCTGGACTGGAGCCTCCTTTGGATTCTCTGTCTCCCTTTCTCTCTGCTCCTCCTCTGCTTGTGCTCTCTCTCTCAAAAATAAATAAATATAAAATGTCTTTTAAAAAATTAAAAATTTTTGAAATTTTGCATCTATTCCTGGTTTTTGCTAATTCAGGGTGAATCAGAAATTGAAGAGTACTTCTATAATATAATAAAGAAGTTATATCTGAAACTAATACTCAAATGTAATAAATAATAAATGACCTCTTTGCATTAGGGACAATATAAGAATACAATGACAAAATATTGCTGATCAATACAATGTGAATAGAAAAAGAAAAAAAGAGGGAGATATATAAGTATTGGGGGAAAATTAACTGTTTGCAGATGCCTTTGCTTTAGAAAGTGAAGAAAAGCCCGTCACCTTTGGGAATTCCATAATCCAGGTGGTATATGGTAATAAGTAGTTTAAATGATTTGAATTGAGGTAGAGCATAATCTTTTTTTGGTTATGAAGTTTAATTTTTTTAACATCAAAAACTTCTTTGATGTTCACAAACTTCTAGGTGATATTTTGTGTTTTTATCATTTGCTGATTTGGACAAAAGATTATGATTAATACCTACTATGAGTTTAGTAATTTTTTAAAAGGACATCATTATTCATTTGTTCACTCTACCATGTGTGGGTGTGTGTGTGACTTTACACACCGTTGCAATAACTCCATCTCCCTCCCACTCACAAGAGTTCATGGCCCAAGGGCAGGAACAACTGCTGGAGACATCTTCAGAAATCAGGAAAACAAGAAATCCGAGTGGGAGAGTATGGCCCGAAGGAGATGGTCTCTTGATCTGACAAGTCTGCAAGCTACTCAGGCATAGCTTTGTGACTCACCATTTTACAAAAGCTGTGAAAGGCACCTGATAAATGCATGAAGTTCAGTTCCTATATTTACATAGCAGATTAGAAGGACTCTGATTCACCCATGTAATTTCTATTAGGAAAGATCAGATAGGGAAAACCAAGTTGTCAAATTTTAGTAGAAAAAGATACATCCTATATATTACACAGAACAAATTAAAATCACAAAGCAAGAGAAGGGGGTGCAGAGACTTAGAGTCAGATATTTACTCTTTAGAAATAAAAAAGAACACAGGTTTGTAAACATATTTTTCCACTGCCTTCCAACATAGTCACCATGTCATATAGTCACATAGTCATATGTACAAGCATAAAGATTTACAAATAAAAGAGTGAATAATAGCAATTAAATGGATGGCAACAACTTACTGAAAGAGAATTCATCTATTAAAAGCTTTTCCATTCAAAATGGATTTCGGCCAGAAATCGGTTCTTCATTCCTCCCTGTAGTATGCATTCTTGGTAGCTACTTTCAGAACACTGCCAACACTATTACACATTTGCTTTATATAGCTTTCAAGTTGCTCTGCAGTTTCCCTCTGGCCAAAATCTTCACAAAAAACTACTGGGGGAGTAAGAAGCATAGACAGGTTGCCTCCCAGACTTGGAATCCATTGCCTGAGCAGTTTCTATCCAAATTTCTATCGCTCCATTACAGTTAGAATGGATGGTGATCTCAGCTAATTATTTTATCAGTGAGTTCAGCAGACTATAGAAAAATGAATCGGTGACCTACGTTCAACTTGTACCATTTGTCACCACTCACACTGAGACTTTTCTTTTTTTAGCCCAGGTAGACCTAGAAAGAAGTCAACAAGTCCATCTCCAGCCCTTACTAATTGGGAGAAACTTTACCTTGCCTTTCTGAACCTCGGTAATAGAGAAAAAACATGATCATGTGGAATTATCACAGTAATAAGGTTAACGTACCTGGTTCACATCAGGCATTGCCTTGGGAAGTTTTCACAATTCTCTCCTGCCTTTATGTACCCTATGTTCCCAATTTTAGGGATTAGCCCATGCCCTCTAGCTCCAATGTGTGTCTAACTCTGGTTTTAAGCCTTTGAATAAATCTTAATATTTGAGGCTGCCTTGGAAAAGCATATTATCAGCTCCTTCAAGATTCGAAACAACATGAACTTCCCTTCTACATTCTCTTCTTTACTATGCTAACAATTGGAATACGTTCCTTCAATTCGAAGCATATTAAGGATGTATTGTCAAGCTGCTCTATAATTGTTCTCAGACACATGCCTTATTCCAAATAAATGGTAAGATTCTTATAAATAAAGAGAAATGCTTTCCACTCCTTTGCTCCTTGACAATGAGGCCCAGGTTACTTCTCCATACATAGTGGCACTCAATCAATACTTGTTAGCCCACTCTCACTATTATGAAACAAACCAGGACATTTTTCAAAACTAAATTTAAGAAAATAAAGTCAAATAAAAATAAATAAATATGAGTCATTTATCAAACACATTTTAAATTTCCTTTAAAGATAATACCATTACAATGAACCTTTAAGTCATCAGTAAATTCAGGTGGTTAAATAGTGGGCAGAAATTTCTACAAATGATCTTTCTCTTAAAGCTGAGGAATATTTTAAAGATTTGATTCAAGTGAGTCGGCACATCTAGGACCGGGTCCTATACACCAGTTAGCTGTTATTCAAATATCCAGTGGCAGGTACTGGGTTTAATCTAGCAAAGACCATACTTCTGCAAAAATCAGCCCTTGTGTTGTCTTTATCAACTGAGAAAAGCAAAGTCGTAAGATCAGAGACTTGAGAAAAGAAAGAACTTTAAGGAGACTAGATGGCCCAGCCTTCCACCTTCAGAGAAGTATAGTGTTATTATTACCATTTCACTGATAAAACAAGGAAGGCCCTGAGTGTTTTGAACATTTTTCCAAGGTGAATGCCAAGGGGGCAGGGCCCAGGGCAAAGTTCTGGTGGTGACAAGACTAAAGTTCCCTGGTCTTGAGGCAGACCCTCCTTTTGCCACATCACATGTAAGTTTAATAAATACCTCAAACCTTTAGACTTGGGGTTATCAAGATGGTGCTGGTAAACAGTAGAACCGATGCTAGCCTCTTCCTTGCCCTGGATCAGGAGCAGTGATTTCCCGCCCGTGCCACCGAAGGCTCCATGTTCATCCCATGGATGAACTACACTCCCTGTGCAGTTTCTCTTTTGTAGATTTTGATTCTGGGCCAACATGGCCCATCTTGTCTTCTCCTAATGTCCCACTGCTAGTAATTTATTGAGGACAGTGACTGTGTCATATTCACAGAACCATTCCAGTGTCCATCACAATACTAGACACGTAGTAGGTACTTCATAGTTTTGAATGAGTGATGAGTGTCTCAATGGCGGTGAGTTACCATGAAGAGCAGTTTGATCACTGAACCTGGTAAAAGAACCATTTGCCCTAATCCTCATCTTCTTTACCATCACGGAGTTTCCTATTTAGTCTCTTTTCAATTCCCTGGAAGTGCCGTAACCTTCACCTCAAGTCTTGGACAGACTCATGCATCACATAGCAGAAGCATGAGGCTTGGCAATTTGACTGAGTCACCACTCCAATTCAAAGCTGCCTTCAGCTGAGAAATTTAACTGTAGACAGACAAGACCATCATTCGCTCCTTCAGCCCTATCTTTGGGCTCAACTTCTGCATTTCTAAATGAAGATATTATTTACTCCCACAGCTGGTGAGATCATGGCAACCTGATGAAGAAATATTCTCCCAAATAGAGCACTATCTTCAATATCTTCCATGTGATTTCATGCTACTGTGAAATCATTCACTTTATTCCTAATCTGCAGGTCTCTACACAAATACCGAGTTTAAGGTCCTAGTATTATCAATAAAGGGAGGCATACAGTAAGCATTTTTTTCCCCTAGGGGTGAAATTATCTTAAGTCACTAAAAGCCACCATGCCCACATTGAGAATTCATTTCTGATTTAATTTTTCTTCTCTAATACAGTCTTAAGTTAAAATGCAAACACTTGCCTAGGAGCTGGGGGTAATGTGAATATCAAGAGAGAACAGAGTCTAATAAAGTAAGGAGAAGCTGAACTTTCCACCCTACTGCTGATCACTCTTCAACAATGGTACCTTAAGCACACACTGAGATCATCATTGGTCTGACCCAGATTTGGGAGCCAGTCTTGGTGGGTATCTCACCAACCCAGATTCTCATGGTACAGCCTTACCTACCTTGCCCTCCTTTCTCCAAGCCCAGGGAGAAGCCACATCCCAAGGGTCTGAGCAAAGGCCTTAAGTGTCATCCCTAAAGTAATGGGTAATACAAATAGTGGAAAATTGCAGCTGCCAAAATTAGAGGTGGCTGCTGAAACTCAGTCGTGAGAAAGATTGGCAGCACAAATTCAGAGATCCCATCTGTGAGACAACAAGATTCTGAGGCTTGGTTGAGCAGAGGGAGGTCTGAAAGGTGCCTGGAGCAGGAAGGACCTGCCAAGTGCCTATGCACTCAAGTCCAGAGAGGGTTGGGACCACAGAGGACAGAGCTTAGTAGCCAAAAGGACTAATCCAAGTTCTGAAATCATAGCATTTACATGGTGGCCTTGGCTGCCGAATCCTCTCCACTTTGAGAAGATGGATATCTGTGAGATAGATATTTATTCTCAACAATTTTCAAAGGTTTTAATATACTTCCCTCCCTCTTCAAATGCAACATGCACCATAAAAGTAGAAAAACAAGGGAACATATTAAAAAGCAATCAATGAAATGTATATGGGTTCTCATGTCAGCAGACCTATATTCAAATTCTGGTCTACCACCTGTTAATTATTTGACCTTGAACAAGTGATTGAACTTCACTGAGCCTCAATTCTCTTATCTGCGAAACAGTCATCTTCTGAGGAGGAAGTGAAGCAAGATGCACAAAGCACCTGACACATGCTAAACACTAATACAGTGGCTATTGTTATGGTTTGCTGTTAGCATAGTGCTTGGCACACAGTAGGTGCTCCATAAATTCTAATGGACTCCTATCATCAGGATTTGCACTAGCACAACTGAAAAATGGGACAGAAGATAATTGATTAGGGGGAATATGGTCTGGAAAGTAGCCCCCAGGAGAGAGAAGATAAGATTAAATTGGTCATGAGAAATAAAGATAACCTCTTCCCCATGACACTCTCCCCTACTCCAGAGTTCTATCTCTTTCCAAGCAGAGATGGCACTGAAAAGGCTCTTGTCTTAATAAAGCAAAGAATTATCCACAACTGAAGCCCAAATTAAAAAGCGTAAAGTGTAGGGTGGTCTCCATTATACTGGACTCTAAACACAAAGAGGATTTCACTTCAGTCTTCACAATTGGAGATGTCTTTTATGTCTCGTTGGACTCAAATCTTAATAAACAAAAGACATTCCCCACCCATTTCTCTCATCGCCACCCGCACCATCACAAAACAACTCTGTCTCCCCGTGACATCAGCACAACACACCTCATTGTGTGCCCTAACCAGCTTCCCCTCCTCCCACTTTCCCATACTGCTCAGTAAGAAGGACAAGGCTGACAAGAGAGTTGGGGGTCAAGGGTATATATGCTGGGAAAGATGGGCACATGGTTGGCTACACATGTCAGCCAACCATTCGTGAACAATGTTGATAGTTCAAACCACTGAACCCCATGATACACACATACACACATACACACACACAAGCCTCTGAGAGAACATTTTACACATTAATGACTGAACTTATTTATCTCTCTTAAACTTGGCCCTTCTCTCCTCCTGTCCCTCAGGAAAGCTGCTATTTCCAAAGACAAATTTTCAAAGACAAAGACAAATGGTGGACACCTACTTTCTCAGAAAAATCAAGAGACATTACAGCAAGCAGTCCCAAGGATGGGAAAACTATAGCAGCACACGATATGACAACAAATTAATGCTTTACATGGCATCTAGCAACCTTCATCCTGAATGTATATAATTAAAATAAGAACCTGGTGTTACTTTGCTGTATGGTCAAACATAGTTTTATTGAGAGTAGATCACAGGAACTGAGTACTTTGTAAACTGCAGAAAGCGGTGAAGGGGGCTGGAAGAAGCCAGAGGGAGAAGGTCCTAGAAGCACTGAGTCAGAGCTCAGCTATTTGGGGGATTCCACTCTTCTCCCTGGGGCTTAGTAGAGCAGAAAAGACAACCAGTTCTGACCCCGGATGATAAACAAGGGAAAGAACCCAAAACTCCACAGAATTGTGATGGATTAAAGAAGCCCTGAAAAGAACCACCTTAAAGAGCTGGAAAGTTCAACACAAAGGCAATATTAATCGAAGTGTGAGGGTAAGTAAAGCTGAGACGTAGCCGACAGCCCTCCCCAAACAGAGCCCACCTTCTCCAGCCACCCTCAATCCTCCTTTGCGTTTGGCTGATGTCTAAAGAGGTAAACATTCTCTGTGTGTCCGCAAATGATGGCAGGGACAGGGTCCTTAGGATCACTTGGGGCTGGAAGGAAAATCAGATTTAAGATTATAAACTGGCTGATGAAAATCCACATGTGGGTTATGAGAAATTGACTATGGTCCCTGAGGTATCCTAAGAATCCTTAGTAATTGGAAAACACACCCCTTAAGCCTGGATTTAAGGTGCAATGGGAGCTGAGAAGTGGTGGTGTGTGAAATATAGCTCCTGACCACAGGGAGATTATAATCGCATTAGAAAAACAAGTCATGTGAAATAATGAGAGGATTAGAAATAAGATGAAGACAGTTTGGCTCTGTGGCTCATTGATAAAAAGAAAGCAATTAGAATAGCAGAGGGAAGCGTGGCTTCTCTGCTGTCCTGGGAGTAGGCATTTCTAGCGCCCGCACCCTGTTACTTCAAAGGATTCCTCACTGTGTAGGATACGGATGGGATGGAGCGGCCCTTGGCCTAGGCACACAACTCCAGCTCATCCAGCCAGACACTCTCACCTGTTTCTGGATGGAGACATGGCAAAGCAAAGACCCGGGGACAATTAGGCTCACTCACAGTTGTCTATGGTAATGCTCTGCCAAAGGCTGTGACATCTTCGTCTTACTTCCTTTTGCCCAGGACAGCTTCCGGCTTCCTGTTTCTGAGCCGCTGGACATGCCTCGGTTCCAGGCTGTTGGCTGATTCTCCTGTCTCCTGCTCACTCTCTGCTGCTCTGAATGCTGCTCCTTAAACTGGTTTCAGTTGCTTTGACCAAAAATACTGACTCCTATGGCCATAGGAAATTCCCTTGTTTCTACTGTACTCTCATTAGCTTTTAAACACAAGAACTGGGGGTGCCTGGGTGGCTCAATCGGTTAAGTGGCCAACTTCAGCTCAGGTCATGATCTCACAATTAGTGAGTTCGAGCCCCGCATCAGGCTCTGTGCTGACAGCTCAATGTGAAGCCTGCTTCTGATTCTGTGTGTCCCTCTCTCTCTGACCCTCCCCTGCTCACACTCTGTGTGTCTCTCTCTCTCAAAAATAAACAAACATTTAAAAAAAAGTTTAAAAAACAAGAACTGTGCCTATTCCTTTTTCTTAGCCTTGGAGCTCTGGGCATTGATAGCTCCTTACAAAGACTATCATTAATTGAAAAAAAATAAATAAAGGCATCGAATGATGAGTATTCTTTTCTGTATGTTTGTTCTAGCACTACATGGCAGGCAGTAGATGCTCATTTTAGTATTGTGGAAAGAACTCTGCCTTTAGAGTCAAATTATATTCTACTTCTTACTTGGAATTCCTCAGGCTGCTCAGACAAGTTGCATACCCTCCCTGAGCCCTTGTTCCCTCATTTGCAAACAGGGACAATAATTCTTAACTCATTGGACTGTTGTGAAAATCAGATCAGATATTAAATTAGGACATGATAGTACCTTTCAGCAAATGGTGCTGGAAAAACAGGTTATCTGCTTATAAAAGAGGGAGTTGACTCTTACTTACTTCATACCATATGCAATGATGACTTCAAAAGGGATCACAGAGCTAAGTGTGAGGGCTAAAACTATAAAACTCTTAGAAGGAACGTACATCTTCATGACCTCGGGTTAAGCGATGGATTTTAGAAGTGATAAAGAAAGCAAGAGCAATAAAAGAAAGAAGCAGATAAATTAGACTTCAGCAAAATGAAGAACTTTTGTGGGTCAAAGGGCAACAGCAAAAAAAAAAAAAAAGATAAGATAAGCCATAGAATGGGATAATATATTTGCAAATCATATATCTAAAAAGAATTATTCTGGGCTGTCTGAGAAGAATGAGAGTGTCTGCTAATAACATTTTCTGAGATGGTGAAAATGTCCTAAAACTATATGGTGGTGATGTCTGCATGATCAGTGTATAGCCTAAAAACCTCTAAATTGTACACTTTAAATGGTATATGAATGATACCTCAATAAAATTCCTAAAAATTCAATGAGACAGTGCTACAATGTCTACGTCTAACCATCGCATACAAGTATTCATGGAGCGAGGGCTCAAAATATTCTAGAGTGTGTGGTTTTATTTATGAGGATTGATTAGGCAGAAAGTGCTGGAGAGAATGACTAATGAAAGGTGCTTCAGGCTGGGTGAGTGAAAGAATTCCTCCAAAGCCACTGGGCGGAGACATTCTTGTATAAGAATCCTCCAGGGGTTGGACACTGTGTTCACACGGGTCTCACCTGTGTTTGAACCTGTCACCACTGTATCCAGTGCCCCCAGTGGTTCAGTCCTCCTTGACCTTTGCCCTTCAGTCAGAATGCACTTGAAATGCTGAGGAAGTATTCCATCTCCCCCCTTTGAGGTGGATTCTTTCTCATGGCCTCAACTTTCAGCACTTTTTTCTTACTGCTGACTTAATGTAGAATGAATTTACCACAGAAATTGAATTCTTGATACCCAAATTATTCATATCGAGTCAAGGGTTTGTCTGCTTTTTCAGATTTTGTGGTTCGTTGGTCTGTTTTTCATAAGGGCAGCAAAAAGTTTAGGAGAGTATACGCCAGAATTAGTGAGCATCTCGATATACTTTGTGGTATTTTCCAAAAATTCTACAAAGAATCATTATTAAAAACACACTATAAATAGAAAATCATTGCATACTTAAAATGTGATAAATCAGCCTCAAGATAGTTTAGAAAGAGAATTATCTCCAAAGTCAAAATGTCCTTCAAAGATGTATTAGAATATCACTGGAGTGTGTGTGTGTGTGTGTGTGTGTGTGTGTGTGTGTGTGTGTGTGTGAGAGACAGAAAGACAGAGAGAGGCAGAGAGGCAGATTTATGTACATTTTGCCTGTGTGGTGATGGTTCCTGTGGAATTAGGAAGACACACATCTTTGCCAATTTCAGGCCGCGGCAGTAAGCGAATGTCGTTCCAGTGTGCAGATTTAACGTGGTGATTTGCACCATGGTTCATGCATCTTGTGACCTTTCCTTGGCACCTTTCCATTGGGTTCTTACAGGCAAAGGAAACCTGAGAGGTTAGTATCATGAAGCCACGACCCCTACATTTACAGTCTTGCAAAAAAATTCTAGTCTAGACAATAATTAAAGTCAGAAATGTAACTCAATTAAAGCACATCTTTCCCAAGCCCCGAGGGCCATTCCTCAGCGCTCACATACACCAGTCTACTATTTATGTAAACTGTCGTGGGGGTACGCAGGGAGGTATCCTGTCCGGCACAACCTTCTCTTCCCATCTCTTAGAAGGAATGTGAGAAAGAACCGGAGTCTGGGATGTCTGGCTGGCTTACTTGGGTGTGGAGATGAAAATGGGATGTTTTTCTAAATATGTACTGACAAATGTCAAGAATCATAGTAGCGTAATTAACACACCAAGAAAACAGAAACTGAATTTGATCAGTCAGGAGCCTCGTAAACCCTTAAGACACACTATGTTCCAGAAATCACAAAACTAGCAACTTGAGGGGCTTTGACGGCCTTTAGATATATTTTAATCAGCCTATTAAGTATTATTTTAAAATGACAGTTAGCATTTAAAATGGAGAGGTTACCTAAAAATCAGATTTCTAGCTTCTTTTAAATATTTTTTAAAAAATACACACAGAAACAGCTCTTTTTTGGCAACAATCACTAAGGTTAAGTGATGGCTACAACCTTCAGGCATTCAGCAGGACACACTCTCCAGGTCACCCACACCCTCATGAATCCGTGCCTCTGCCACAGTGAGGTCCAGTGACAGTCCCATTCATCATCAGGCGCTTGCTTTTGTTTTTCTCACTCCAGGCAGGCTTCCATTTTTTATATCACCTGTATGGCCTTTGCAGCCTTGTGGGTTTGAGATGTCACCCCCCTCCCTCCCACTCCCTCCCAGCTCCCCTGGCCTATGCCTTATCAAAGTTATTCCTTTATCTAGAATTCTCCTTTTCTTTAGGTCATGGTGCCGTGTTTAGAAAACAGATCTTGGTTCAATCCTGGAATCACCTGAAAGGCATTGTAAGCTTCTGAGAGAAGAAGAGAATGGTATGGTATCGAAAAACAACTGCATTTGGAGGCAGTGAACTCAGATCCAAGTCCCAATGATAACTGGATGGTCAGAAAAATGTGGCTCCAGATCCCACCTGCTTGAATCTCTAGATTGAGATCCTGAGCAATGTGTTTAACCTCTCTGAAGCTCTTTCTTTATCTGGGAAATGTAAACATTTACCCCACCTGGCTCACAAGGTTGTTGTGAAAACCAAGAATATATGCTAAGTAGGTGATATGACTAAGTCAATCTAAAATAATTGCGGGCAAGGAGGGAGAAAGTAAATGATTAAGTTACTTTGAATGGTTTGGCAAAAAATACACCTTGCCAAATTTTCCACATTCTCTCTCTCAAAAAGCAAATAGCATATGATTCCTTTTTTTTTTTTTTTTTACCATTGACCTAGGTCTGTGGGTTGTTTATTAAATGTGTTGAAATGTTTTAAGAGTCTAGATGACCTTTGTCTGTAAGTCTCCAGAAGACCTCACTACCTAGAATTTTGCCTGCCACAGCTCTACGGCGCCCACTAGTAGAGAAGTTTCATATAGAAGCATTTTGGAAATGGCTCGTGACAGGTGTCTGGTATGTACGACATATAATTCTGTGTGTGCCTATAGCACTCTAATCTGTGACACCTAAAAAAGGGAGACTATGCAGAAACTGATCACAAAACAAATAACTTTTTTTAGTTGTTTAAATTTTCTTCAAGTATGAAATAATAGATATTTGGGGCACCTACGTGGCTCAGCTGGTTGAGTGTCCAACTCTTGTTTCTGGCTCAGCTCATGATCTCATGGTTCATGTGATCAAGCTCCACATTGGGTTTCATGCTGACAGTGCAGAGCCTGCTTGGGATTCTCTCTCTCCCTCTCTCCCTACCTCTCTCTGACTCTCTCAAAATAAATAAATATACTTTAAAATAAAAATAAAATATTTATTACAAATAATTTGGTTTCGGCATAACTCTTGTTGTAGATATGTATCATAGATAAACACTGTTAACATTTGTTGAATTTTTTCTCTGGCCTTTTTTCTATGTATTTTTATTTGACTACTTTTCAAAATCACTCTTTCAACATTTCATTTTATGAATATAACATCTTATTTCTTTGATTACACTGGTGAATAATGCAGCTGCATTTTACTGATTATGATATTAATATATATGACTTAAACACAGTTTCAGCAATATGAAAATATACAAAAAAACCCAAAGAGTTATCATCTCACCTTAGTGGTAATACTTTCAAACTTTTGTTTGCATGCACATATATGCATATAAAGACATGCCTTTTTAAAAATAAGTTCATGATGCACATTTATTTTTAGCCTACATTTTCCACTTCCTATATCATAAGACCATTCCTATCAACTAGCTCTACATCAGGTTTTAGTAGTTGTATAATATTCCATCGTTTGACTGTACTATCACGTATTTAACACCCACCTACCAATGGGTTTGGGATTATTCTTAGTTTTCACTAGCATGAGTGTAACTGTGATAACTATCCTTGAAGACTCGTTGCTTATTTCTTTAAGATACATTCTAAGAAGTGCGTGGCTGAATCAGAAGTATGCTCTCTCCTATTCAAATTGCTTCCCTCCCAATTTACCCCAATTACACATCCACCAAGAGTAAATGAGAATGCCTGATTTCCACCTCTTCATCAGGGGATGACGAAGTTTCATCTTTGCTAATAGTTAAAACAATACATCATTATCTTCATTTGTATCCTTTTATTCCTAATGAGATTGAACATCTGTTCAAATGCTTCTTGGCCATTTACATTTCTTTTTTGGTACACTGCATTTCACTTCCATCAACCATTATCTCTTGATATAGTAATCTTTTGCTTGTTGGTTTATAAGAACTCTTTCCAGTCTGTGATTTATTTGACCACTCTCCTATTGATAGTTGTTTTCCATATTTTATCATTATAAATAGTATAGTAATAAATATTCTTATAAGTAGATATTTGTATGGAGCACCTGAGTGGCTCAGTTGTTTAAGCATCCAACTTTGGCTCAGGTCAAGATCTCAGGTTCATGAGGTCAAGCCCTGCATTGGGCTGTGTGCTGACAGCTCAGAGCTTAGAGCCTGCTTCGGATTCTGTGTCTCCCCCTCTCTCTGTCCCTCCTCTGCTCATGTTCTGTCTCTGTCTCCCTCTCCCTCTCAAAAATCATCATTTAAAAAATTAATAAAAATAAGTAGATATTTGTACCCATCACATATTATTTCTATTGAACAGAATAAATTAGAATAGAATAGTTTAAAACACTCTAATGCATGTTGCTAATGGTTAAGTGTTCAACTTTGGCTCTGGTCATTATCTCACGGTTCCTGGGTTCGAGCCCCATATTGGGCTCAATGCCGGCAGCTGGGAGCCTGGAGCCCACTTTGGATTCTATGTCTCCCTCTCTTTCTGCCCCTCCCCTGCTGACGCTCTGTCTCTGTCTCAAAAATAAATAAGCATTTTTAAAAAATTGTTTTAAAGCCATTCCAATTTACACTTCCACAGTCAGACATGAGACAGGCTACCTCATGGCAACCCATTCCAAATCCAATCCAACTATGCAGATAAAGACATAAAAGAGCATGGCTTATACATCACAGAGGCAGGTGACAGTCCTGCTGTAGGATTTCTAGAAGCCAGGAGAGAAGAGGAAGCCCTGAACATTTGGTAGAAATGAAATGGAGAGGCATGTAATCATTATTTCCTTGAGAATTTGGCCTAAACCTAACTCCTTCATAATTCACTGAAAACATGTAACTGCTGCTAATTGAAAATAAGAAATCTGATTAACACATTCAACTTCTTACATCCTCATATTCCACCAACTAAGTCCAGTCACTTATTGTGCACATACCTGCCTCTCTTAGAAATGCTAAAATGCAGGCACCTGGGTGGCTCAGTCCGTTAAGCATCTGGCTGCGGCTCAGGTCATGATCTCACGATTCATGGGCTCAAGCCCCGCGTCGGGCTCTGTGCTAACAGCTAGCTCAGAGCCTGGAGCCTGCTTCGGATTCTGTGTCTCCCTCTCTCTCTGACCCTCCCCTCCTTGTGCTGTCTCTCTGACTCTCAAAAATAAATTTTAAAAAAACAAAACAAAAAAAAAAGAAAGAAAGAAATGCTAAAATGCCAATGAATCCAAAGAAACAACACAGCCACTGCCTGGTGATGGGGCCAGAGTAGATAGGGACTCCTGAAACCAGGCCTGGATGACAGGAAATAGTTTTGCCAATCAAAGTACAGAAAAGTGTTTTAGACAAAAGTTTGAAGCCAGTGAAACAGGAAAATTTTACTCATTTGGTAAATGAACAAAACGCTGTGCAACACCAAACTCAAACCAACACTCTTTCAATCATCAGCACCCGCAGGTGCTCTGTGCTCTTCCCAATGAACACATCCTAGCATCTGGATAAATCGCAGCCTGTGGTGGAATGGTGGCAGCAGCAGGATCACATAGAAGCTGGCAATGCCTCACGCAAAGAGCTGATAAGGAATGTCTAATTGATGGTTCTGAAGTACTTTCAAGGTGTAAGTCCAATAACATTAAATAGCATCATCATCCAGTTAAAGCAAATATGAATTAATAGCCTATTTTTCTTCTTTCAAACACAGGTTATCACACTAAAACAATAAAACTACACCAGCAATATCTTTTCTGTTATATGTATATTTTTATATATACATCATGATTCATGTATGCATTAAAAGTTCAGTTTTATATCTTTTCCAGTATAATTCAGCTGATTTTGGTTGTTCTTCTCATCTGTTACTAGTTATCGATCATATTATAATCACCATTTTCCAACCAAAAGCATCAAGCTTGCCATTGAAACTCTACTAAATAACATGACAGTTTCTTGCAAATGGTGTTATCGTTGTCATTTGTTTTAGTAGGAATATTTCAGAGTCTAATTATTAAGGGTACTGCTCCATTGTGTCTCTTTTCATTTGGTTCTTACTCCCTCCTGGGACTTTGAAAATTCTCATGACTTTTAAATCATTTCACTAAACCAGAGCTCTTTCCTATACTCCACTCATGTGCTTCTAAATACTAATTGGTCATTTCTAATTTCCACAGACAGTTCAGCCTCACATACCCAAAGCCCGCCTCTCAAGGTTCCTCTACTCCCTCTGAAAACTGCTTCGCCTTTTATCTCTTAGGTAATGATGTCG
This sequence comes from Suricata suricatta, assembly GCF_006229205.1. Taxonomy (NCBI): domain Eukaryota; kingdom Metazoa; phylum Chordata; class Mammalia; order Carnivora; family Herpestidae; genus Suricata; species Suricata suricatta. The sequence goes on along the minus strand of NC_043702.1, from coordinate 92,335,388 downwards.
CCAGCCTGAGTAACTGAAGCTCTAAAGGTTAGCACCTCCTTCTCTTTTCTCATCTCCCTTCCCCCTTCCACATCCTATCTATGCTGTTCCAGCTTACTGTCGCCACACCATGACATCGGTTTGCATCCTCTTCACTTCCTGAAGATCACCGTAGCTTACTGACTTCTACCAGAGGGCTTTCTTCTACCTACGCCTTGACAGGGCTGACAACAAGCTATGATACAATTACATCACTGTTCTTAAAGCCTTTCCTGACTTCCCACAGCCAACGGTACAGAACCGTTCCTGGACAAAGATGTATTTGTCAAAGCAAGAGAATAAAATACATTTAAGATTGTATAGCTTGATTCACAACTTTAAAATATTTGACTTGTGACCTGTGAGCCTCTATTTGTACTCTTGCCTTATGCTCAGAAATGGGTAAGGTTAACCTGACCCAGGGGCATCCAATTACTGTGGTTTCTCCCCTTAACGTTTTTTAACCTAACAGATTTATTGGGATACAATTCACATATAGTAAAATTATCTTTTTGTAAGAAGCAGCAAAATTCAATAGTTTTAAGCATATTTGCAGAGATGTGCAACCATCACCAGTATCTAATTCCAGAATATTTTATTACCCCAAAAAGAAATGTCACGCTAATTACCAATCACTCCCCAGTCTCTCTTTTTCCTAGCCTCTAGCAACCATGAGTCAACCGCTAGTCCAAATGGATTTGCCTATTTTGGATATTTCACATAAAATGGAATCATAGAGGGGTGCCTGGGTGGCTCAGTCGGTTAAGCATCCGACTTCGGCTCAGGTCATGATCTCATGGTTCGTGGGTTCAAGCCCCGCATTGGGCTCTGTGCTGATAGCTCAGAGCTTGGAGCCTGCTTTGGATTCTGTGTCTTCCTCTCTCTCTCTGCCCCTCCCCTGATCATACTCTCTAGGTCTCTCAAAAATAAATAAATGTTAAAAAATTTTTTTAATGGAATCATATAAAATGTGGCTTTTGGTGTCTATCTTCTTTAATTGACAATCATGTTTCATGGTTCACCCATGTTGTAGTATGTATCAGTACTTAATTCCTTATTACAGCTGCATAATATTCTACTATATGGATATACCACTTTTGTTTATCCACTTATCAGTTGACAGACATTTGGGTTCTTTCCACATATTGGTAGTTATGCACAGTGTTGCTAAGAACATTCATGTACACATTTTTGTGTGGATATATGCTGATGATTCTCTTCAGTATATACTTAGGAGAGGAATTGCCAGATTCAATGGGAAATGTATGTTTAGCATTTTAAGAAGTGGCCAAATCTTTCCTAAAATGGTTCTAACATTTTATATTCCTGCCAAGAAAATATCAGAGTTCTAATTTCTCCACATCTTTGCCAACACTTATTATTGGTTTTTTTTTAATTATAGCCATCCTAGTGGATATGAAGTAGTATCCCATTTGATTTTAATTTGTGTTTACCTTAATGACTAACGATGCTGAGCATAGTTTCATGTGCTTATTAGCTGCTAGTTTATTTTCTTAGGAGAAATAACTTCAAATCCGTTTTTAAAATGAACTATTTTGGGGTGCCTGGGTGGCTCAGTCGGTTACGCCTCCGACTTCGGCTCAAGTCAGATCTCACATTCATGGGTTTGAGCCCCACGTCAGGCTCTGTGCTGACAGCCAGCTCAGAGCGTGGAGCCTGCTTCCAGTTCTGTGTCTCCTTCTCTCTCTGCCCCTCTCCCTCTCATGTTCTGTCTCTCTCTGTATCAAAAATAAATAAAACATTTAAAAAAATTTTAAATGAACTATTTTTCTTCTTATGGGTGAGTAGTAGGAGCTTGCTAGACATTCTGGTTGAAAAGTAGTCCACTGTATGCAATACAAATTCTTGTCAGATACACGATCTACAAATATGTTCTACCATTGTGTGGGTTGTCTTTTTCACTTTTTTGATGCTGTCCTTTGAAGCACAAAAGCTTTTAATTTTTGTGAAGTCCCATTTAGCTGTTTTTTCTTTTGTTGCTTGGTTTTGGTGTCTGAGAAAACTACCTAATCCAAAATCATGAAGATTTACTCCTATGTTTTCTTCTTAAGCTTTTATAGTTTTAGCTCTTATAGTTAGGTCTGTGATACATTTTGCATTCATTTTTTCATAAGATGTGAGTTAGGGGTCCAACTTCATTCTCTTACTTGTGGATTTCTATCTGTCCCAGAGCTATTATGTTGAAAAGACTATTCTTCATCTCCACTAAATTGCCTTATCACCTTTTTCAAAAATCAACTGACCATAAATGTAAAGGTTTATCTGTCAAGTATCAATTCTATTCCATTGATCTATGTGTCTAGTTTTATGCGAATGATATACTGTGTTTATTATAGTTGTTTTGGAGTGATTTTAAATTCAAGAATTGTAAGTTACAACTTTGCTTTTCTTTATAAGATTATTCTTGCTATCCTGGGTCACTTGCATTTTCATGTAAATCCTAATATTATCTTGTCAGCTTCTGAAAAAAAATCAGCTTGAATTTTGATAAGGATATTTAATCTATAGATCAATTTGGAATAGTATTTGTATCTAAACAATACTAATTCTTCTAATATGCATGCAGGAGATATATTTCTATTTATTTAAGTCCTTTTAAATTTCATTCAATAGTTTTCAGAGTACAAGTCTTACACTTCTTTTGTTGAATTTCTTCCTAATTATTATATCCTTTTGGATGCTATCTTAAGTTGTATTTTTTCTTACTTTCATTTTTGAATTGTTCATTGATGTTATATACACATGATTCATTTGTGTATATTGATCTTTTATCCTATAACTCTGTTGCATTTGTTTATTAGCTCTGTTTTTAGTGGATTCATTAGGAGACTCTCTGTACAAAAGGCATCTTTTAAATCAGGCAGAAGAAAAAAGGACTCATAAACAAAAACATATATACCCTAACTTTTATATTTTACTAGTGATCTTTATTCCTTCATGTGGGTTCAAGTTACTATCTAGTATACTTCATTTTAGTCAAAAGAACCTCCTTTAGTATTTCATGTAGGAAAGTTCTGTTAGTGGTGAGTTCTATCAGCTTTTATTGATCTGATAATGTCTTCATTTCTCCTTATTTTTAAAGAACAGTTTTGCTGGATATAGAATTTTCAGTTGGCATGTTTTCTTTCAGTACGTTGAATGTGTCATCCATGGCTTTCTGGACTTCATGGTTTCTGGGAAGAAAATGGCTGCTAATGCTACTGAGACATCCTTATACACTTCTCTCCTGTTGCTTTCCAGATTCTTTGACTTTTGACAATCTGATTATGATATCTCAGCATGGACCTCTTTGAGTTTATCCTTCTTGGAATTCATTGAGCTTGTTGGATATGTAGATTCATGTTTTTCATCAAATATGGGAATTTTTCAGGCATTATTTCTTCAAGTGTTCTTTCTTCCCTTTCCTGTCTCTCCTTTTCTTCTCATGTTCCCATTATGTACATGTTGGTACATCTGATGGTACCAAGGTCTCTGAGCTTCTGCTTATTTTCTCATTATTCTTTCTTTTGATAGATTGAATTATCTTATTTGACCTGTCTTCAAGTTTTCTGATTTTTTTGCATACTTAAATTTGCTAATGAATCCCACTAAGGAATTTTTCACATTAGTTATTGTACTTTTCAGCTCCAAAATTTCTATTTGTTTTCTCCCCTAAAATTTATCTTCATTAATATTCTTTTTGCTGAAAGTCTTCTCATATATTCCTTTATTTCTTTAGATGTGATTTCTTTTAGTTCTTTGAATATATTTATGATCACTGGTTTAACATCTTTGTCTGGTGAGTCCAATGTCTGGGCTTCCTTGGAGATACTTTCTATTGACTGCTTCCCCCCCCACCCCCGCTTTTATGGAACATATTTTCTTGCTTTTTCGTATGTCTCATAAACTTTTTGGAAAGTTGGACATTTCAAATAATATAATACAGCAACTCTGGAATTCAGATCTCTTTCTCTCTGACCATGGTTTGTTGTTTCTGTCTGTTGTTGAAATTATTATTGCTATTCATTTAGTGACTTTTCTGATCCTATACTGTAAGGTCCATATTCTTTGTCATGTGCAGTTAGTTTAGTGGTTAGCTAATAGGTAGGCGGGTATTTTTTTAAACACCATCAACCCGTACGTCTTCTAGCTTTTGCTGACAGGATTTCTATGCACAGTGGGCCACATCTTCAATTTGCCAGCTATTTGCAACTCTTTATTAGTGTTCATTCCCTGTGTGTGCAGAGGCTGAAGGTCAGCCACAGTTGAGAGGCTAGGATCCTCTTTGGTCTTTCCTAACTAAGAAAAACGCACACCTCTACCCATATGCATGCCTTCTTTCATTCCCAGGCTGATGTGTGAGCTTCTCAAAGCCCTTGATGGATATCTCATTTCCCAGCTGTTAATTTATACATTTTTTAATTAGCATCCTGTTTGCCCCAAATCTTATTGCTGTTTCAAGCCACTGCAATGTGAAAAAACTACTATGCTTGTTTTTGACAAGTATCTCATAAGAAAGGTTTTCTGCACTGAGTGGGTTTTGAATCAGGTCAAATAATGACAAGACCTGCAAGTGGGAGTTCCCAGAGAGCTACCAGACAGGTCAAATCATGACAACCCTCTGCGAGTGAGCCCAGGCTCAGAACATATTTTGACCCCTCCAGCGGCTTTGAGACTACTGTTTTTCATAGTTCCCATGATGGCAAACCTGTTGGTTTTCAAGGCTTCTTCAGAACTAGAAAGATGGGAATGCGAATAGGGCAAATTAAATGACAGAGAGTTCACTGTTATTACTGAGAGTCATGTATTCTTTTCTGGAAAAAAAATGCTCCTTGGATTGTTGCAAACTTTTAACTGATCAAGCTCCACAAATGTTGACGTGATCATGTTTGTCCATGTTCACCTTGCTTTTATGACATAGCAGAACTTCAGAGGCCATTACTGCAAGTTCTAGAAATACTTCTCTTTCCCCTTAGCATTTTACAGGCACTAAGGTCAGGATTTTATGTGTTTTATTTCACCATATACATTTTTGTCAAGTAATCTTTGTTGAGTACTCCACCCCCTGCCAGAGCCTCTTTCTTCAGAGGTATCTTTGAGTCTTTAAAATGTTAAATCTAAACACAATTTTCAACTTGTTTTCCGCTGTCAAATGACAAGTAACAATTGCTACCTAACATCACTGTGTTTAGTGAAGATAAAGTGAAATAGAATGTTAACCAAACAGAACACTAAGACTTAAAATTTCCAAGCAAACATATAGCATGAGGGTGGAGGGTTGTCCTGTTACAAACGAAATATTCTACCCATTAGGACTTTTTGTTGTAAGAGAAGTTTTTGATAGCCTGAATCATTGTGGTTGTAATTCTCTCCTACCCCTTTTATACCCTCATCTACTGACCCACGCATTCATTGCTGAATATCAGCAATGTTCAGCCATGATGACCAGGGACCTGTACCAATGGCTAGATTTCACCTTACTCAGGCATAAAGTTGATAACAGCAAAAGATTCACCTGTTCATTAATTAACTAATGTATTAATTAATAGATGCAATAGGATGGAAACAAAACCGGAAGATCTTAAGTGAAGAAACAACTAGAAAAATAAACTATATGCAGGGTTATAACTACATGTTAATAATGCAAACTCAGGTTTCAGAAAATTGTGGGATAGACTCTGAGTCCACCATTCACCAGCTCTGTGACTTGGGGAAGTCACTTTACCATGTAAACCCTCCACTTCCTCACTGAAAATGTAAATAATGCATCAGTATTTTACAGACTGAGTGAATTAATACATATATAGCATTTAATGTAGTGCATATCTCCTAATAATTCCTAAATAAATGCTAATACTAGGACATAACCAGAAAACTCCCATCCCTGAGCAGACTGGCTAAGTGCAGCTATGCGAGTATGTTTCTATCGTGAAAAACAAGATATGTTTCACAAGAAAGAATAATGCGTATAGGCAGTCTTCCGTCTCCCACCATAGAGACATTTCCCAGGCTGATTCACATACATTCATGTATGCCACACGTTACCCTCCTACAAATCATAGATTTCTAGAAAACATGTCATTCATTCACTCATGCATGCATTCTCAGGATCAACATTTATTGGGTATGTTACACATGCCAGGCACTAATCTTAGCATTGGTATAAGAATGATAGGCAAGCAGACAAGGTCCCCACCCTTAGAGATTACCTTCTAATATGGGGTGGGGTAGAGTTGGTTACTCCGTTCTAGCAGTAGAGACTAAAAAAATAAAATAAGATGGCATTTACCTGCCTCTTTAGTTGCTTAGGTTTTGCCATGATCCAGATTTCACCCAGCAGACCCCCATTCCAAACGATTTCAAAGTCAGAGTGAAGATCATGAGGTAGATGCTATATTTCTACTACTCCTGACAGAGGCTTAGGTATTCTATAATCTCTTGAGTAAAGATCCCAGTATCCTGTTCCTAGATTTATGTGTTCCAAGAAGTAAGAGATCCCCACTTTGGTGGAGGAGATGATGGTATGACCCTAGTGCTACCCAATTCCGACCTTTGTAGAGTGACAGAAACACAGTAGCAAATTCTGTGTGTTGCTCCAGGTGTTTGCTCCTAAGCTCTGCCTGCTCCCTGAAGCTCTGCCTGCTCCCCACTCCGACAAGGTTTTACATGCCCTCTAAAACTAGAGTGACATCCGTTCCTGCTTCAACCAGCTGCAATGAATTATATTATCTGTTACTGACTCCAGGGCAATACAATGAAACAAATCATAGCAAGAGAAACAAATGGGGGCACCTGGGTGGCTCAGTTGGTTAAGTGTCCAATTCTTAATTTTGCCTCAGGTCGTGATCAGGTTGTGAGACTGAGCCCCCCAGTGGGCTCAGTGTAGAGCCTGCTTAGGATTCTCTCTCTCTTCCTCTCTGTGTCTGCCCTTCCCCCACTTGTGTTGACTCTCTAAAAAAAATAAATGAAAGAAAAAAGAAAGAAAAGCAAATAAATAAACCAGATACGTATTTATTGTAAGAAGTTCTATAAAAGAAGGGCAATGTAAGATGAGGAAAGGTTTTTCAGAGGGAGTGGTCCTTGAAACACAGACCTAAAGAAGGGAGGAGTTAAGAAAAGACAGGGGAAGAGAGTTCCAGGTCAAGTAAACATCGGAACCACAGGCCCAAATGTGGGAAAGAGTTCATTGCATTACGTCCTCAGAACAGTAGCATGATTGGAGGTGGGGGAGAAATGGCACACGCGAGACTAGAAAACTAGTGTTCAGAGTGTGGCCCCGTCTGGTGCCAGTCTGCAAACTGTTTGTTGAGGATCCCTGATGAGATACGGACAAAATGTAAGAGTAAAGGTTTAGAAATTTTGTAGCAGTTTCACATTGTCATAGCAGTCAAGCAAGAGCTGTTAGTCTGTAACAGACTGGAAATTTACAAAAACAAAACTGGTCTTCACCACAGATAGTTTGAGAAACATTGCTCTCGTGTCTTGCCTCTCCAACTTCTCTGCAAAGGGCCAGATAGTAAATGTTTTAGGCTTTGGGGAGCTATAGAAACTCTTTTGCAACTACACACCCCTGCTGTGGTAGCACAAAAGTGGCCACAGGCAATTTGTCAACAAAGGAGTATGGCCGTGTTGCAATAAAACTTTATTTATACAAACAGACAGGCAGGCAGGCAGATTTTGGCCAGACAAGCAGTAATTTGTCAACCCTGCCCTAGGCCACAGTAAGCAGATTCTGGATTCTAAAACCAACTGCCCAACCATTGTATGTTAATTATACTTAGATTTAAAAAAAACAAAAAAACAAAACACCTGCCTGCTTAGTCAAAACCATCCCTCACTCTTGGTCTTTGCTTCAGTGACTACACGTCAGGAAAAAAAACCCTTAAAGCTCCTCATACCTCCAAATCAGAGTTCTCCTCAAAGCTCCCCTGCCATATGAAAGGCAGGGTACCTTTTGTCTGTTGCCTGCATTCTCAAGAAAGATGATGACACCTTTCACCCAGTGTAACCTGATGAGCCAACCTATGGCTCCAAGGGGTCACAGCCTTATGTTCTCCAGGATCCGGCCAAACCTAGGTTCACAGAGCCCCGTGAGTCATTAAGTCCCCTCAATACCCAATTTCCTGAAGAGTACCGCCCCATTTTTCTTCTGTACAAAATTACATTCCTAAGTCCCAACGGACTTCTGTGACCACTGCCCATCCCTGGCTCTTTTGGTATGTCTGTAATGGCTGTACTGGGCAAGCAGCCTGCCACATGTGTAGCATGTTTTTCTCTGGGCTCAGACACTGCCTTGGGCAGGAAAGCTTTCTGCATTCACACATGTCTCCATTCACACAGCACCCACTTCATAAACACGACCCAACACCCACACAGTAGAATGCCTTATTCTCCCTCCCACGTGGAGCACTGACCACGGTGTGGGGTGGGGGACGGACGCCCACCAGCAGGTCTCGCACACAGAGGGTATAGAGGTGAGGCCGTTCTTGCTGAAATCTCTTTCATTTAAGATTTCTTTCACTCACTCATGACAAACCTAATGGGTAAAATTTTGCTGTTGCAAATTTCCTTAAAATATCTCTTCTGGGTCTACCACGGTTTATCTTGGCAGCAGGTAGCCTGGAGAATTTTGGAAAGTCTCAGCTTGGCATAGCCTCAGAGCTACTGGCACATTAAAGATTAATAAAGCGCATTTAACTGAGCTCAGGACACTGCAACGTGATCCTTTACCGTGAAATGTGCAAGATTCTTTGTTTGCAATGAACAAAACTGAAGCCAAAAAGGGCCTACCGTGACAAGCTAAGATAGGAAACAATCAGGAACTTTGTAGGTCCTTCCTGGGTAAATTGATGGGCAGGAATCAATGGCCCTGCTCAGCTATACTCTTACTTAGCATTCTCAGGAATTTAAGATGGGCCTCTGAGTAGGAGGCGCAGAGCCGGGCATTTAGTGGGCTCACAGAACCACAATGATAGGACACATGCAGCTGACCCCTTAAAGTATGAGAAAAAGACTGACTCCAATCAAATACCTCATCTAGCAGCTTCTACAATGAGAGTCAAGATAAAGCAAAGAATTTCAAAGTATTTTGGACGTGCTTTAGTAAAACAGAATGCTTGTGCTTGATTATTTATTAAACTAGGAAGAAGAAAACACTTTTTGCATGCATAGGTACGGGGCGGGGCCGGGGGCAGAATGAACCAGGGAGCATTTTAAATGAAAGTTAAAATTAAACAAGCCCCTACATCCTCACTGTGGGTTCACAAGAGGAATCAATTTGCTATCAATCCGGAGACACCTGGACACACGCAACAACTCCTGGGACAGAGCAGTGGAGGCAAACATTTAAAACTGTATCATTCTGAATTCTGGCAAAGCGCTGCCAGACTCCACGTGCTGGGTAATGCCTTGTGTCTATTTACACAGTGCAGCTCCCTCACGTCCTCCAGAAAAATCCCAGGCAAGCCCTGCGCTGTGCACGTCGGAGCTCTGGAGCCCGGCTCTGAGCACCTCGGGCGCCCTTTTCCTCCACACCGACATAAACATTAAGGAGAGAAAAAAAAATTAAAAGAAGAAGAAAAGAAAATTCTGTCCTTACCTAAAAGGCATAGCAGACAGGGACACGGTGAGTGTTTCACGTTAGCCCACTCAGTGCTTTCTCTTTCATTCGGTCAATGTTCTAAGGCTATTGATGAGAGTTCCTGGGGTTTTCGGATCTTCCTTCAAGGGTTTTAATCACTGGCTTCCCCAGCCCGGGTTTAACAAACACTGCTGTGTTCTGTCAATATTTGTATGCAGCACCACATTGGGCAAGCGGCCAACACAGTTTCAAGAGGCAAGGGGAGAAAACGGACACCCTAACAAACATACTTCCCTCTTTTGTGTCTTTCAAGGTGGCGCTCAAAGTGTCATCTTTGATTCTGACTGGAGCTAAAGATAGCCTCTTTTTGTGACTTTCTCCAGTGCCCCCAAACGCCTGGCTGGGCTCCCTGAGCAGGGCTCCGCAAAGTTTGTTTTTTGTCTCCCTGCCCTGAAGTTCTCTGCACAACCGCCCGGCTTGCCTCTCCACCAGCTGCACTTTAAATGTATTTTAATTGGCTGGAATGTCGAAAGAATCCATTTGGCAGTCGTTTGCATGTGAAGCACGCCCAGGGCAGCTGAAAGAGGCCCCAGAAGCAGCCGATTACTCCATCAAAAGCTGCAGTTTGAATACCATTGACTCCTACATAACTAAAGTGAACTCAAGTCTATAGGCAAGAAGGAGTAATTAATAATTTGCTGAGAAAATTCTTCATTCATCTAAAAGCCAAAAACGCAACGGAAAAAAAAAAATCCCCGCAGACACAACAGTTCTTATGAAAGGCTTGATTTATAGCCTCCAGTTCTACTCTTCACAAACATTGACTTTGTATAGCATTACAGGAGGGGGTCTAATGCATAATTCGGTTTGCCTGAAAAGTTAATTTAAGTAATTTTCCTTTTGAATGATCCCCTGAGATACATCGTTCTATTACCTCTTTATACATTAGCCATATGCTACAATAAATATTGTCAATACTTGTGGCATTTCCTCATTCCCTTTATTTTTCTCGGTTGGTTGCAATAATTAGTTTGTGGCCTCCACTAGATCCAGTCACAAATAAATTCACTCCGAGTCAAAGTGTATAATCATCACGACCCAGAATTTATGAGCCATCCTGAAGTTTCAAACACTTTAAAACCATTGTCAGTTCAAATAGCTTCTAATCAAGGGGGAAGGAGAGCATATACAAATGTAATATGCATATATGTTTCAAAAATAAAACAGGATAAGATACATAAAATAACAAAGAGTTGGAAGAGCTTTTAAGTGGGGCTTGACCAATATTTTACTGAGAAGTCTTTCCAATAGCAATTAAACTGGGTTTACAGATTTAGAAACCCCTGGAGAGTAAATTTTGAAGACGCACCTTTGGTAACCCTGATCTTCACCCCTCATTAACAACCCCTGGTTGAGAGTCAGAATATCTAGGAGGATTTGGCACTCTGAGGACGTCTCTCAGTGGAAAATATGAGCCAGAGAACATTGTCAAATTTGTTCTAATGCCTTTTCCTCACCTTCAATAAAATTGTGGTTCCTAACAAGACAGTACAAGAGAAACAATGGCGTAGGCAAGTTGCTTGGGTGAATTTGTAGAACAGTTCAGACACCGAAAACAGCACCCAAAGTGAATGGGCTTCATTTGCAGAAAGGCAGAGGAGGAGAAAATCGGGAGAAAAAATGAGGGCCAGATGCATGAACACACAACCTGCAAGATTGCACAGAGCCCCCTGCTCAGAATGGAACTGGCCTTGGATTAATGGTGTGCTGGGGCCATCTTGAAATTCTTCACTCTTGAGCCAAGAGCCCTGCATTTTCATTTTGCATTGGGTCCAGAAAATTATGCAGCACGTCTTGACAGAGATAGTATACATCTATCCATTTCAACACAAGGCTGAAAAGGAAAAGCTCTGGAAAGACCATACTGAGGGTGTGGGTAACACCCTGCTTTTTGTCTCACCCAACATTCTACTTTAGATTTTGGAGCCACTGAGAGGATTGAGGAGGGTGATTTAGGAAGAAGAATCTCTCTAGCAAACACAGGGAGAGAGTGACATGCAGGTTCTAATTGGCCCTGAGCTGATGGTTCAGTTTGCCTTGTGACCTCACATCATCAACGGGTTCAGGGGCGCTTGGTGGCTCAGTGGGTTAAATGTCTGGCTTCAGCTCAGGTCATGATCTCAAGGTTCCTGTGTTTGAGCCCCGCATCAGGCTCCATGCTGACAGCTAGCTCAGAGCCTGGAGCCTGCTTCAGATTTTGTGCCTCCCTCTCTCTCTCTGGCCCTCCCCTGCTCGCGCTGTCTGTCTCTCAAAAATTAAAAAAAAATTTTTTTAAACCATCTTACGGGTTCAAAGACTTTTTTCGTTTTCCCACGGTCATTTCGCAACAGTTATTCTATGGGCAGAAAGCTCCATGTATAACCAACATCCAATTTTAGACTATTCTGGAGTCTTGATTCACGGTTTGACAAAATTAAATTCAATGTCAAAGACTGAAGGGCACTGTTTACCCACTACTATTAGGTCCAGCAGCTCACAATTTACTAGAGTTCTATGGATTGGGGTCATCTTATACTTCCAAAAATGTTCTTCAGGACCAGCCTTTATGCCTGGATTTTAGCCTGCTTTGGTCATAACAGAAACTATTTAAAAGAAAAAAAGAATTTTTTCTTCTAGACAAGAAATTAGTCTCTGATGCCAAATACTTAAGGTTGCTGGTATCTTGGATCTGTTGGCTAGACTGCTAACATACTCTGACACTGGTACTTGGCAAATAAAACAGGTTTGCATTCTAGAAATAGAATACAATTCAGAAATAAGCCGGTCCACACAATTATTTTTTGAAAAAGTACAACTGAGGCAAGAAACAACTTCTCAGAAAGTCAATAAAAATAAATCGTCTAGGTTGCAAACTTCCCTCTGCTACACACGTTCCATGTTGGACCGGAAAAGAGGTTCTCCCTTCTGACTTGCCCACAGACTCCTAGATATATTCCCAGATCTGGCCTGCTTTCATTTCTCCAGATTTATTTCAAATACCAAGTCCTAACTCCTTGTCTTGCCCCTTATGAGCCACTTTCACGTGCAGCCCTGACTATAATGCATCTATAAGGACCTGTGATCTTACACAAGACACAGAGCACAGCCATCCTAGAACAGGGCCACCTAGGAATTATTGAATCTTGTGATATAAATTCTTCTCAGCCACTTAGAGAGAATTATTATATACCATGGTAGAGGCAGTTTGAAAATCTCACAGTGTCCAAGAAATAGGAAAGTGACCCTGGTTTAACTGCCTACCAGAACTTGTCGGCCTGTATGGCCTTTTTAATCCATGATCTGAGTATAGGCGTCAATAGGTCAGAGATTCCTTAGGCTATGGCTGATCAATATGAGGCCACACAGAGGTTCATGGTGAATCATGGACACAAAGCAAGAAACCTTGTACTGGGATGCAGAATAATGTCTGAGAATAATCTGATAGCTTCTAGAAGACACAGAAGGGTTAGAGCCAGAAAGGCAAATGGAAGGCTCTGAGCATGAATGGGAAGTCATGGTCCTAGCAAGAAATGAACCAAGTGCCCAAAGTGCCAGGTTTCTTGCACTAAGACTGTGATAGGGCCTCAACTGCCTCATGTGTCCATGGGGAGCATTGAGACAGCTACCCATAGGTATACTAACTATTCCTACCACCCAAGACTAGAACAGGTACGCTTGTCACACTCCTCAATCATGGAAACACTGAAACTAAGCTCCGAAAGCACTCAAAACCTATATGACAAATCAAGGTCAGCCAGCCAGCAGGTCAGAATCCAAGAAGACAGATAAAACAACAAAGTCCCAGTTTCTGGCAAACCAGAAGACTCAGACATCACAGATGGCCAAATCAATGAAAAAAGTGAAATCTCAGTTTCTTGGCTCTTTAGGAAATAAAGAAGCAAATCAAGGCAAACAGCAAGTGGATTAAGATACTGGTTTGTAGGGGCACCTGGGTGGTTCAGTCAGTTAAGCATCCAGCTTCGGCTCAGGTCATGATCTCACAGTTCGTGGGTTCTAGCCCTGTGTCGGGCTCTGTGCTGATGGCTAGCTGAGAGCCTGGAGCCTGCTTTAAATTCTGTATCTCCCTTTCTCTTTGACCCTCCCCTGCTTGCGCTCTCTCCGTCTCTCAAAAATAAATAAAAAAAACAAAAAAATTTATTAAGATAGTGGTTTGTAAAAGATGCCCATAGAGGCTTCGGCTTGGAGAATCAGGAACCTTGTCTTAAACATGGCCAGCCTGTGGCTTGGGGATGTTGTTCACTGGGAAGTAAAAAACCCAGGAGGAAAACACAAAACAAAACATTTGATCTGTTAAATTCAATCAGACTAGTATTAATGGAGCTCGTGCTGAGGATAAGGTCCTTCTCAGGATCACAGGGCTGAGTGACAAATAGCCCAGTCATGGGGGTGTAAATTATTACATTAGGGCTGCCAAAACAAAGTACTGTAGACTGGGAGGCTTACACAACAGAAATTTGTTTTCTCACAATTCTGGAGGCTAGACGTCCAAGATCAAGGTGTCAGCAGGTTTGGTTTCATCTGTCTTTCAGATGGCCATCTTCTCCCCCATGTCTTACCATGGTCTTTCATCTAGAAAGTATCCTAATCTCTTCTTTTAAGGACTCGAGTCAGATTAGGTGAGAGCCTACCTTGATGACCTCATTTTAACAGATTACCTCTTTAAAAAATCTATACTTGAGTACAGTCACAGTCTGAGGTGCTGGGGATTAAGAGTTCAGTATATGAACTGGAGGCAAGGGAGCCCAATTCCATCTATAAAAGGTACCTTGCTGGTCACTTTTTATTTACTCCAGAGCCACTTCACTACTGACCATTTACAGATGGGAAAATGCAGACATAGATTAAGAAATCTATTGGAGGACACAGAGCAGAGCAATATGATTCGAGAGCCCCAGTTCTTAACCCAATATCTAACTGTCTTTCCAGAAGCCAAGTTTATTTATCTACTTTATTAACATGATTCCCAAAGCACTTGGTGCCCAGAATTCATATCTCATACTCCGTGAGTTCCTGGAACTTGGTCATCATAAATCCAATTAATCAAGCATTTATTGAGTATCTATGAAAGAGGTCAAACTTCTCTGTTTGCTGGCAATTTTTTCCAAGATGTGACAACAGTAGTCATAGGTGTGAGATAGCTCACTAAGTTTTGGAGAAAGAGGAGGCCTAAAGATCTGAGGTTAATGACTTGATGTCTACTGAGGAGTGTCCCATGGCTAGGCTGACACTCATGGGAATCCCTGAGGTCAAGTTCACCTTCAGGGGCCAGAAAACCAGATCTCAGCTCCTAAAAATTACAATTACTGTAGAAGCTGTAACTTAGAATCACATCAGATGCCCTGGGCAAACTGATGACCATATGTGAGGGAAGAAGAGAAGGGAAGGAGGAGTGAGAAGAAAGAAGGAAGGAAGGAGAAAACCACGGCAGGAAATATTTGATAGGCCCATGCTATATGGCAGAGGCTTGGCTAGACACTACTTACAATGTCTCCTTTAATCCTCACAAAATGCTATGAAGGAAAGCGTATTTATCTTTATTTTAAAGATCCATAAACTCAGTCTTGGACGTGTTAAAACTTTGGCTCACATTGTCACAGATAGAAACTGGCAGAGCCAAGATTAAACTCAGCTTTATTTATGTTTTCCTTAAACCCCTCTGCCTGCCAACTCTAAACCAAGCAACGAGAAGCAAGCAGCAAGCTCACACTAACAGTCAGTTGGGCTTTCTGGATGAAGCACTACCTGTAATGGGGGAGAGGGGGATCCTTATCCCTACAAGTCCGGTACCTATGGAGGTCAAAGCCCCTGGGTGTGAAACTGACATTGATTTCAGAAAAGATTGGCTGCTGGTGAGACAGTGCAATCCAATGTGAACTGAAATGAGAAAGGTCAGAGAGGCAGTCTGCTGATGGATAGAGCTAGCACAGGGCGAGTTCTCTGATAACAAAATAAATGGGGTTTATTGACAGGATTCACTTACTTTATGCAAATGATTCCGCCCCGTGTATTTATTCCTTTGTTGCGTGGGGGTTTGCCTTGATAAAATATATCAGCTCTAACCACCAGGGAAAATAAATCTTGCTGGCCATTCAGAAACCAGACTCCAGATTCAGAGCTGGATGAGACAACCTTTTAGTGAAATCAGTGGTCTGCTAGGCACCAGGGAATTCAGATGTTGTTTATTCAGTGAACAGATAACGATTTATAGCTGGGAGAGAAACAGAGGAAGGGTGAGAGAGGAGACAAAACCACCCTGACTTGTATTTCTATTCAATGAGTGCACTCTAAAGTGCCAATATTTAAAGAGCTGTCAGAAGATTAGGGGTGGGTCAACAATTCGCCGATATTTTGGTAAGCCACAGATGGTGGACCATCTATGACAGCAGGTGCTGAAAACAAATGTATAATTCCGACTTCCATTATCTAAACCATCAAAGAAGTCATCAAAATAGTGAATGAGAGCGGCGCCTGGGTGCCTCAGATGGTTAGCATCCAACTTTTGGTTTTGGCTCGGGTCATGATCTCACAGTTTGTGAGTTTGTGCCCTACATGGGGCTCTGTGCTGACAGTGTGGAGCCTGCTTGGGATTCTCTCTCTCTCTCTGCCCTTCCTTCTCTCTCTCTCATATTCTCTCAAGATAAACAGATAAACCTTAAGAAAAATAGTGAATGAGAAACAAAATAATTGCTATGGGGTTTTAGAAACGCATTTTTGGGAAGTGATTCTTCCTAATTTTGTCACATGGGAAGTCATGATAAGATCTTATATCCTCCAGGATTTCATTTGCTGGCTACTCGAGAAGGCAATTCAATAGCATATTTGAGAGCCACTCACCCATAACACTTTCTACATAGCAGATCTTATTCCAAGTGCTTCAGAGAGAACAGCTTAATGAAGGAAGGGGCTATTATTACTCCATTCTACAGGTGGAGGAACTAAAGCTCTGTTAGTTGTCTTCAGTTACAATGACATGATTCAAACTAGAGCTGTAATTCAAAATAAGAAACGCGACTGCTCACCACTGCCCACCCCACCTCTCCTGGCAACAAACTGTCCTGGGCATTAGGGGTATCCTCCTTACATCCACATAGGTCTATGCAGACACCCAGTTTGGTAGAGATGCCTTAAACTTGTTGTTGTTGTTTGGGGTTCAGGGTGGGAGGGGCGGGGAGTGTGTTCTCCCCAGGAAGGCTAAAGGCTGCCCAAGAAGGCTGAAGCATTCTCTGCAAACTGACCTTTTTTGGTCAAGGCTCTGTACTTTCAAAATCAAATCAGTGTTTGTTACCTTGGAATTCTAGGGGTTTTTTAAATGTTTATTTATTTATTTTTGGGAGAGAAAGAGAGCACAAGCAGGGGAGGGACAGAGGGAGAGAGGGAGACACAGAATTTGAAGCAGGCTCCAGGCTCTGAGCTGTCAGCACAGCGCCCGATGCAGGGTTCGAATCCACTAACCATGAGATCATGACCTAAGCCAAAGTTGGATGCTCAAAAAGCTGAGCCACCAAGGTGCCCCAGGAATTCTAGATTTTCTCTAGGGCATTTCTTGTTTCTTTCTTTCTTTCTTTTTTTTTTTTTTTACATTTTTATTTATTATTGAGAGACAGAGAGAGACAAAGAGAGCATGAACAGGGTAGGGGCAGAGAGAGAAGGAAACACAGAATCCAAAGCAAGCCCCAGGCTCTGAGCAAGCTGTCAGCACAGAGTCTGATGTGGGGCCCGAGCCTGCAAACAGCGAGATCATGACCTGAGCCGAGGTCGGTCACTCAACCGACAGAGCCACCCAGGCGCCCCAACTCTAGGGCATTTCTTGCCTCTGGAACCTACCTCAGCTACTCTCTACTGTGCTAATTCTCCCCAGAGACTAGAACTTAGGTGACGGAAAAGAGAACGCCTACAGGTAGTAATGCAGGGGGGGAGGAGGAGAGAAGTGAGGGACTCTGGGCCTGAACATCCCTTAAGGCTTGTTTTCAGGTTGACCAGCTGTCCAACCCATCTCTGTGTTACATACTTCTTTCTTACAAAAAGTAACGCCTTCTATTCAGGCAGAGGCAACAGGGCTCAGTCTTCACTGTCAGATGCACCTAGGGTCAGCTGCTGCTCTGTCATTTGCTGTGTCACCTCACAGAGGTGACTTACCTCCCCTGAGCCTTAGAGTCTTTACCTCTAAGGGGATGATAATATGACATTTTGAAAAAGTACTTAGATCATAAAATGTGAAAACATCTGGCTTATTAGTGGCCCTTAATCTATGTGAATTTTTTTTCCCTTCCATTTGTCATACCTGGACCGAAGCTACAAACACGAAGACATCCGGGAGCTCTTACTCCAGAACTCTGCCCAAGTACTCTGGACTTAACGATGTTTTAATCATGTACTGAGGCTCTCAGTGACATTATCTTTAGCTGCATAAGCAAAATCAGTTGCTAAGAAAAGGCCTTATAATGGTAAATATCTGTACCTGCAAATAACACCATCGGACTATTCTGTGGGACTTCTGAACCACGTGTGACTGAACTCTAACTGTGGAAAAAATCAGAAAAACACAGGGGCCCACAAGACAGTTTGCTCACCAGACTAACTCATTGTGATGAATTTTTAATAATATATTATTTCCATTAAGTTACAGGAAAGGTATTTAAGAAATGGAGACCAGAGAACACCATGGCAAAAAAGAGAAAGAAATGAAACATTTTAAATTCAAGTCTAGTAAAGCTAGAACTAATTGTTGTCTATATGAACATGATGGGTTTAGGAAACATCAGTTCCACATACAACTAAGGCGTCTGGAAGAGATCAATAATGTAATTATTTATTACTTATTTGTGTGTTTTAACTCAAAAAAATGGCTTGAATCATATATGGAAAAAGGCAAAATTTATAACAGCAATCAAGTACAGACATTTGGCAAGATGTATGTAAAATGATGATATATGGGAACCAAAAAAAACAATTCACAGAGAAAGTCAATAAATAACCCAAAGGGAAACCATTTAGTTCGAAGCCTAAGATCAAGATAATTAAGGGTAATTAGAGGATATTCTTGTACATTTGAGTTTCCTTATTCCTCACCTTTAACAGATCTCTCACTAGGGGCCCCTAGGTGGCTCCGTCCCTTAAGCATTGGACTTTGGCTCAAGTCATAATCTTCAGGTTTACAGAGTTCGAGCCCCATGTTGGGGGGGGGGCAGTACAGGAGTGCTGTCAGCACAGAGTCTGCTTCAGGTAGTCTGTCCCTCTCTCAAAAGTAAATAAATAATAAAGAAAAAATCATAAAAAATCACAGATAACTCACTGATCCAAATGCACATATGTAAGAAAGTTTTTATTTGATATTGATGGAACACCTTGATGATAAACAATGAGGAAAAAAAAGACTTGTCCCAGAGTTCCTGGCTCAGCTAACTTGTGTGAAAATTATACCCACTTAGGAAAAATACAAGATGGAAATATTGAAGCACTTAAGCTCTGAATGCTGGATGAAAAGTGGGTTCATTTTAAAACTATAACCATAATCTCAACTCCACACGCCACATTTCAAATTATTATAATCTATAACCTCAGGCTACCTTTTATTTTCTTGTTTTCTTTTCTTAACCCAATTTGCTCATTTACTCACTTGTTCTCTAGACCTGCTCTACATATTCTCACTGTAACATTGGGGCATGTCCTTCTCACACAAGCACACAAACACACACCATACCTGCTCCCACATCCACCTGTGCACCAGGGATACAATTTTCACTTCTTGGCGGAATCTTCCAAAGCCCAAGGTTAAGTCCTAGTCACGCCAGCCCACAGTGAATTCAGATTACTCCCTCTTTGTCTGTGGTAAGTGACAAATAGTATTAAAGAAGGCCTTATGTTGGGATGTTCCCATGAATACGTTGCATCTGTCCATTTACAATTGGTCGTAAGCTCTTTGTACTGAGAGTGTTCCTGTGTACCTCTTTGATCCCTGACTTCTCTTCTTTGCACAGAGAAAGTGGCCAACAGCACTTGGCTGACCAGATGTTGCTGCCCTTTCTGGTATCACCAGTCGGCTTTAAAACTCTTCCAACAGGGGCGCCTGGGTGGCTCAGTCAGTTAAGCGTCTGGCTTCAGCTCAGGTCATGATCTCATGATTCATGAGTTTGAGCCCCATGTTGGGCTCTGTGCTGACAGCTCAGAGCCTGGAGCCTGCTTCAAATTCTGGGTCTCTCTCTCTCTCTCTCTCTCACCCTCCCCTGCTCGCACTGTCTTTCTCTATCTCTCAAAAATAAATTTTAAAAAAAAACCTCTTCCAACAAAAAGAAATAGAGTTCACTTAAGATTATCTGCCTGGATCAGTCCAATGAGACAATGCCAGGACGCAACCCTGAAATATGCGACAATGACAGGCCTTCAAAGACCCAAGAAAAGGTTGGTTCCTCCATGGTATACAGCTGGTGGCCTGAAGGGAGTAGGCTGGGCCCCCCTGATTGCTAACCGTGTAACACTGGACATGTTCCTTCACTTTTCTGGGTCTTGCTTTTCCTGTTTGTAAAATTGCAATTGTAACAGTTGTAACTAACAATTGTATAGTGTTCCCTAAGCCTTTTGCAAATAATAATTCATCTCATTCTCATAACAACACTATAATATAGGTCCTACTATTATTATCTTTTATTTGTATATAGATTAGGAAACTGAGGTACAGAGAAGATCAGTTTCTTGCCTATGGTCACAGTAACAGAAAGTGCCAGCGCCAGAATTTTGATCCAGGGAGTGTAAGTGAAGAGTCCATGTTCTTCCCTGCTATGCTGAACCGCCTCCCACAAGAAGAAATATATGCTGTCTGTACAAATTTAACAAGGATAAAGAATATATGCAAGTTATTGGGGACTAGAGGGGAAAGACAATGACAACTTTATATATCCAAGTATTTCCACATAGGATGTGTTACCTTCTCAGTCAAAGCAAGAATTAGGGCTGTGGGAAGGATGAAATGAGATGGTCATGTTAAGCAGTCAGCACAGAGCTCGTCAGCTAGCATGAGCTTATGAGTTTGGCGCAATTATTATGATTATCACTGTAATGATGGTGGTCACTGAGTAGGGTTCAGACACCAGTGATGTCACAGCTGGCTCTCCCTTGTCCTGTCACCTCCCTGCTCTTCTCTGCCCACATCTCTAGCTGGAATCAAGGACAGATGGATGGGTTGGAAAGTTATCCACTAAGGAAGGGAGGAGAGGAGAAAAGACACACTTCTCACCACTTGACACACACCTTACCTTTACTTTGGTAGATCTAGGATCTAAATGCGTCTGCCACCTTGTAGCCAAACTGGATTTCTTTTCTCCTAAATGTCTTATGCTTTCTCAATTTCAAGTATTTGTTCAATCTATACCCTCCAGTACAGATTCTTTCTCTCCCAAATCCACTGCTATGTACCAGTTCTTCTAAACACCTTGACATTTTATGTCTACAAAGCTTTTCCTTCTCCTGTTAAATGAATCAATGCATTCATCCATTTATCCATTTTGTAAACAATGATAGGGATTCTACTGGGTGGCAGGCACTTTGAAAGGCACTGGAAGTGATAGAAACAGGAGAGCCTGAGGCTCTGTCTTCAAGGGGGGCAAGAAGATCAATGATTAAACACCAGGTGATAAGCCTGTACTTGAACAATATCACTCCTTCTTTCTTTTGAATTTTATATATCTCTTGTAGCATTCTTTTTGTGATTGCATATTCTGTCTATTGTTACTCATGCTCCTCCTTACACCCGATTAGCATATAACCTGACTGATGCCAAGGGGCATGCCTATTACTCTGTGGATCATCAAGAACACCACAAGTTCAAAAAAAATCTCCCTAAATTGCCCCGAACCCTGAACCTTGCCCTGCTGAAGATTGTAACAATACTCCACGCTGGAGAACAAGTCTGAGGAGTTAATCATTAGTTTAAAAAAAGAGACTTTCTTCATTGTCTTCCCTGGTTCTTTAACAGGCAACGCCCAACCAACCCTCAGCCACTCAGACACAGAGTGAGAAGTGGGAGATTTAGAGCATCAGCTGCTCGAAAGCCATTGCTGCACCCATGACATATGGTTCTTTATTACCGGGCCTCACAGCCCTGAGCAATTGTATCTGCCAAAGGGAGAATATTCACTTCAGAATTTTGGATGTAAATATTCAGTCCCTTGTGCTGTTCATGTCATTGCTAATGGTATATAAAGAATGATCCAAGAGAAGTATAAATAATCATTTGGCTCTACAAAGAAAATAGCAGTTCTGACTGTAACCAGCCAAAAATGAAATAGTGCAAACTCCAATCAGGAGGTTATCATCTGTATCCACCTCAGAAAGGAATTCTTATTGTCAGAGGACAGAATGCATTTCTTACAAGGAGAAAGCACTAGCCTATTTCCGCAACCCTATCTCAGCTAACAAAATAGGCGGACCCCAAATTACAAATGAGTTGTATTTTTCAAGGGCTTGTGTAGGTTGATTGAACCAGTTTCTAACATGGCCAGATAATGGTGGTCCAGTTTCCAGAAATAAAGTGTCCATAAGGGTTTCAGTGAGGAAGTGAGATTTCAGTTCCAATCGCAAAATACAGGAAGAGAGGACAGTGTGCCAGGATTGTTTTGGCGCTCAGAATGGATAAACAAGTGTCCCCTTCTGTGGCAGATTGCAAAAATGGCCACAGAGAACTCCCATTCTTATACACATGCCTCTTTGCAAAGTGACCTAGCAGCTCCTCTGAAGGCAAATAGCAGACTCAATATCTTGCCCCTTAGAATCAAGGGAGGGGGAGTCTATATTTTCACTCCTTGAATTTGAGATTAGTCACTGTGACATCTTTTAGGAAATGGGACACTAGCAAATGTGATACAAGCAGAGACTTGAAAAGTGTTTGAATAGCCAAAACATGGAAAGAGCCTAAATGTCCATCACCTGATGAGTGGATCAAGAAGATGTGGTATATATACACAATGGAGTACTACATGGCAATGAGAAAGAATGAAATATGGCCATTTGTAGCAAAGTGGATGGACCTCAAGGGTGTTATGCTAAGCGAAATAAGTCAGGCAGAGAAGGACAGATACCATATGTTTGCACTCATAGGTCTAACAGGAGAACAGGAGAAACCTAATGGAGGACCAGGGGGAGGGGCAGAGGGAAAGAGAGTTGGAGAGAGAGAGGCATGCAAAACTTGAGATACTATTGAATACTGAGAATGAACTGAGGGTTGAAGGGGAAGGGGGAGGGGGGAAAAGAGGTGGTGGTAATGGAGGAGGGCACTTGTGGGGAAGAGCACTGGGTGTTGTATGGAAACCAATTTGACAATAAACTATTAAAAAAAAAGAAGAAGAAAAGTGTTTGTGCATCAGGCCTTGCCTTCTCTTGATGTTCTCAAGAGCACTGATAGCCAAGTCTCACCAAAATGAGATCAAGCCAATGACTAGACATATGCGGGAGTCTGTCCTAGACCACTCAGCCACACCCAAGCAATCAGCTGACTACTGAGGTCAGCTGAGTTTTTCAAGACCAGAAGATGTGGCCACCCAACCCACAGGATCATGAGAAGAAGCATTTATTTTTGTACATTCCTGAGTTTTGGTAACATTTTATGTAGTAAAAGCAAACTGGTATAACTTCATCTCATACTACTTGTTCCATGTAAATCTATCCCCAACTTCCCCAAATTGTACATTTTCAGGATGGGACCCACCTATCCAGAAACTGGTTAAGCTACACTCAGAACTCACAGGGCTGAAAACATCTCTCTTTTGTCATTCTGGGGTGACAGATAAAACCCAGAAGCTGGAATGGCAGTTGTCACAATAGGCCATCTCTCATTCTGACTTGAGCAGCACCTGGCAGCGCTGATGGCAGGTGGGGGCTCCAAAATGAAGAATGGGAGCAGAAGACGCAGTAACAAAGATGCTCTGACAGTGAGGGAAATTCTGAAGTGGGAAATTTATATATCGTAGTGGGCCTTTTAAGCCAAACTATTCAATTCTAGCATCCACCAAACTCCTTCTAGACCTATGAAAGAGGTTGCAGGTCCTGTAAAAGGGGGCCTAGAATAGATTCTGCACACTCGGAGAGGGTGGGCATGAGAGTTGAATGAGCCCACTACCTTATCTGTCACCTAACTAAACCCTATGTAAGTTCCTTGCTCTTGAGTATTTTGCTTTGACACATCTACTTCCCGGAATGTGCACATTTTTTAGTATCAAGTGGAGAGATTTGGCCTAGGATTGCCACTTAGCACAGATGTCGCCCCTCCCCATCTCCACTGAAGATGGCTCTAAGGTCAAATGGGTTCCTAGTAGGCCCAGCCTCAGGAGCCACTTACCAATCAGTCAGACATGAAAGATAAGCTGACCTCTTCCTGCCATTTCTGCTGTGACTCCATCCTGAGGCAAGGTTGAACTCCATTATGTCCAGAATCTGCTTGAACATTGTCTATCCATCTAATATTTATGCACTTTCCCATAACATGTACATCATCATGATAGGTAACTAGTTACCTCTTTTCTTGGCTCTTTCTTGCCCCAACATTTGTTTTCTTGATTCTGTTTTAACTATTTTTAATTTGAGTCAGCTTGTTTTATCATGGATCTTTAAGGGTTATCTGTATAGGAACAAGGTGATACATAAATATATAAAGTATTTATGTAATTTTTTTTACCTGAAAGCAAATATCATTTGCCTATTAAGTTCATACGACAATTTTACAAGTTGTTCTATTACAACATCTCTGGATCCTGATATGACTTAGGCCTCTCATTTTTATGCTAACTGAAAATATGGTATATAAGCCTTCCAATATTTGCCTCAAGGTCCACACTAAAAATTGTTGAGTAAGAGAGAAAACTTTGGCACACTACTCAAGGTCTTCCTCCAAACAACCTCAAATCATTCATCAGCTATGAATCTACCTAACGTTACAGGATCCAGCCCATGTTTCTATAATGATATCACAAGAAACTGTCAAATGCTTGAAGAAGTGGAGAAGGGGAACATTCCATTCAGGGGGAAATAGAATAAGAAAAAGAGCAGAGAAACATATGATCTATTTCTGAAATGGAGAATACTGCAACAAAAAAACTAATCTGAGGGACACCTGGGCGGCTCAGTCAGTTATGCATCTGACTCTTGATTTTGGCTCAGATCATGATCTCTTGGTTTATGAGATCAAGTCCCACCCATATTGGGCACTGTACTGACAGCACAGAGCATGCTTGGGATTCTCTCTCTGCCCTTCTCCTGTTCATGTTCTCTTTCTTTCTCTTGACAAATAAATAAACATTAAAAAAAATTAATAAGTCTATGTAAAATAACCCATAAATAACTCCACATTTGAGTGTTTTTAAAGTTTTGCTTACCTTAATTAAGAAAATTGATTATTCTCTGGTCTCTCTTTCCATAGAACTGAATCATGTGTTCTATTTGGTATTGAACATCATTAGTGGGGTTGACCAAATACTTTTCCTTCTATTCCTTCTGGCTGCATGGTATAGTTTCACATCCCTGCCCTCTCTGACATTTGATATGACCATAGGACTTGCTTTGCCCAATGAAACGTAATCAAAATCACCATATCATTTTGAGTTGAAGCCTTTAAAAGCTGATTTATCCATGTCATGGTGCCCGGAAAGCACGTGCTGAGATGTAGCCTCCATCAGCCTGGGACTCTCAGTAACTACCATGAGCAGAGCTCCTCTGCTGAGCCACATTGAACATACATATGAATGAAAAGACACTGGGTGTCATTTGTTACTGCAAAATAGTCTAGTCTATCCAAACTGGCATATAGAGTTTGCAGGTATATGCATACGTGACTGTGTATCTGTACTGGGGTGAGGAAAGGAAGATGAACTGGGTGTTAGGGAAGCAGCAGTGAATAAGACAGACAAGATTCCCTAACTTTATGGAGCCTCTATTGTATTACAGGAAGTCAGTAACCCTCTGACTTTTCTTTTCATGTGATTCAGAAACTTCACATCATTTGTGTTATAGGGAATTTTATCAGAGGAAGTCACATGTTGGACAACTTCCTCTTGCCCTCAGTCATACAGGAATGAGTAAAAGGTACTGTGTTACCCTCTTTCTCAAGTCTGTTGATTCTGAAACATGCTCTTAGTACAAGCGGTTCTTGCATTCTTCCCTCAGCCACATCCAGGGCTGCTGTCTTTTGGCCACCCTCTCAAATCAGGTGATGCCAATACTGCTGGTGTGTAGACCACACTCTGAGTAGGAACGGCTTCAGCTGGTAAGTCCTAACACCCTCTGCATCCCAAGTTCTTGGGAACAACTGGGGTGGGAATGGGGTGGAAGGGTCAAGTCCAATGGTCAGCTATGGGTGCTCTGTTCAGACTTCCCATTTGGAATTTGTGTTCAGCAATGCCAAATAGGAAGTAATGCTTGCATTATTTCCTTTCATTCAAACTGTACTCATCCTGGTGGCTCATTTGAATCAGTATTTTAAAAAAGCTCACCTGTGATTCTATGTGCAGCCCACGGAGGAGAGGTGCTTTTTCCAAGAATGACAGAAAGTTCTTTCTCCAAAAGGTGATATACTGAGGCCTCCCCAGAAAAAGTCAGAACTCCCCTATTATGTAAAACAGAGTTGTCCTGAGTTTTTTGCTTGGGGTGGAAGTGGGGCTATTACTCAGGAGTGACACTGACCTTGAATAGCATCCACCTCTGTTGTTCCAATGGGTAGATTCAATTAAACTCTTAGCGTTCATTACTCTCCCACAGAGGGAGGGGCTGGCAATTTCTCCTATACAACATACCCATATTAGCTGATATCTAAATATCTATTTTCTATAAACTCATGCAGTTTACCAAACAAAATGTGGGCTTTGCTTATGTTAAGCGCTCCAATTCTGACTATGATTAAAGTTGGGTTTTTGTTTTGTTTTGTTTTGTTTTTTGATTTTATCCCTTCCTCCTCTTTGTCACATAATCTCCCATTTGTTCCCAACAGGTCTGGTCTGTGAGTTTCCTTTTTGACATTTAAGCCCTGGGCTTTCAGCGTTTCAATCTTCCCTTTATTTACATTTCCAAGCCTTTAACTGGGTCAGGAGAAGTCATGATCCATTTAACAAACAACACTGGCCACTGCTTGAAAAAAGATGACAACAAAAAAGTTCATTGAACAGTAAGCGACTGTAAGAAATTATCCAAAGAAATGAATAAATAGCTTCAACCTCTATGGTAGTATTGTACAAACTGCAAGTTGTCGTGTATTAGTGGGCCATGAAATCAATTTAGTCATTTCTGACCAGCATTTTGAAGGATAGAAAATAGAAAATACCAGCATTTGTCAGGTACTGTTTTATGAAATTGCATTTCATGTATCTGCCTGTGAATGTGTGCATGTTTGCAAGTCTCAGTGTGGGCTCTGATACAAAGCATATTGAAAATCGCTCATCCAAACGGTAGCAAATGATGTCAGACATTCTAGAAAGTGTTGGCTTGGTGGCTTACTTTCCTGTTGACTACCTCCTTCCCCTCTGTCTTTCTGCCTCCCAAGCACTTCACCTTCTCTCCATAAAGCTGGTATTAGTCCAAACACTAGAGTGAAACACATTAAGGCTGAATCTGCATGAGCCTTTAGATTCCCATCAATCCAGTACTATAGTTTGCTCACACAATCTTTTGTTTGTCCGCTACAGGGCATATTCTAGCTAATTAAAGACAAGTGAAACTAACTCACAAAGTGCCAATGCAGAAGCAGAAAGCCCTGCATGGCAAATACAACTTAAGGTTGCAGAAACAAATGTTTTAAAAGAAAAATAGTCTTCTACACAGCTCAGGGAATCTCTTTTCAAAACAGACTTTTTTCATCATCCCCCCAAATTTTAACACTAATTAATCTAGCAGAGCAATACTGGGAATTTAGCATCTAGTTTTCAATCACCACTTTCCTGAATCTTTTTGCTTGTACCCCTGGAGCGCTTGTCAAATAAAAGCAAAAAGTTTGAAGGAACAAAGCCAAAGTCAAAAGTGAAATGATGAAGGTTGAGAGTGAATAGAGGAAGAGAAAAATACATACAAGAGCAACCCCCAAAGGCATAGGAGGACAGAAGTTGTGGGAGAAAGGGACCCCACAGGGGAAGAACAAAACACACTCAGACCAGCTTCAAAGAATTCTTCATGGCTAGGCACAGTAGGGAAAAGTTAAAATAACATGTGGTTCTTTCAGTTAAAAAAAAAAAACCTCAAGTACAAAAGGACACTGAACAAGACCAGGGTTTTGTATTTGCTTGCACCTGTTCTTTACAGCAGGACCTGGTTGACCCTGGAAGTGGAATTCCTTGTAAGAATTTTCTTTAGTGGATAAATTAATGATGAATATAGACATGACTATGACAACTGTGTAAGCAGTTATAATGTATAAAGGTAATAGGAAAGAGTAGTGTTTACTAGATCATAGCTATATACATTCCAGGTAATAAAATGGAATTGGAATTGAACTTTCTCTAGAAATTCATTCAAGGTAGACATCCATTAAACACTGGGTCAAGGGCATATTTAGTCAAGATCAGCAAATGCAATGGGCATACACTAGAACGCCTATCTTCAAGTGGACTCTCAACTAATTTTTTAAAGACCTTACGTTTTACTCATTACCAGTTTTTCTGATAGAAAGGTCAGAATAAAAATTCAAATACGTAATTCTAATATTTTCATGTAATGCTTTTAAAAAATTATCTGTGTAAATAATCTAAACATGGACATTCATGCATTAAGGTGTAGGCAAAAATATCAATTCACAGATAGTGCTTAACTATATAAGCAACAAATTTAGCAAATACCAAACCGTTTATTACTTAATCTTGGTCTCTGCTCCATACTACCAGGACCTCCATTCAATTTAGTTCAACAAATATTTAGTGAGTACATAATACAATCATCTTTTATGGTGAGAGAATAGCTTAATATATTTTTTAAACCTCACAATTTGATATAATTTTATACTTAAAGAAAATTTTAAAAACAGTCATCTGTGTGTTCTTTCTATTTAATTTTTTGCTCGTTCTGCCTAGAGGTTTATCAATTCAATTTTATTGTTGTTGTTTTTTATTGTTGTTTCCTTCAAAAAACCCAGCTTTGAGTTTCATAAACTTTTCTTTATGTTCATCTGTTTTGGATTTTATTGATTTCTATTCTTGTATTTATTATTCCCCTCCTTCTGTTTACTTTGGGCTACTTTGTTCTGTTTTCTTAATTTCTTAAAGTAGAAGCTTAGGTTACCAGCTTGAGATTTTTATTCTTTTCTAATATAATCATGCAATGCTATAAATTTTCCTCTAAACACTGTTTTAACTGCATCCTACAAATTTTTATATGTTGTATTGTTATTTTTTCAAAATATGTTTAGATTTTTATTGAGATTTTCTCTTCAACAAATTTGTCATTTAGAAATTTTTTAGGGGTGCTTGGGTGACTCAGTTGGTTAAGCATCTGGCTCTTGATTTCGACTCAGATCATGATCTCGCTGCTTGTGAGATTAAACCCTGTGTGGATTCCATGCTGACAATACAAAGCCTGCTTGAGTGGGGCTTGGGATTCTCTCTCTCTGCCCCTCCCCCAGGGGCACTCTCTTGCACTCTCTCTCTCTCAAAATAAATAAACTTTAAAAAAAGAGAAATGCTTTAGAATTCTCCAGATATCTTTGTGTTATTCACTTATAGTTTAGCTCTAAAATGGCACAGACATACTTTGCAGTTCTCTTCTTTTTAAATTTGTTAAGGATTACAAACCTCATATTGATGAATTTTGTAAATGCACTTGAAAAGCACATGAGGTCAAATGTTGGTTGAAATAGTCTATAAATGTCAATTAGGTCATATTGTCTGACAGTATTATTCAGGTCTTCTATATTCTTATTGATTTCCTATCTGCTTGCTCTATTAAATACACTGTGTTGAAATATCCTTCTATATTTTTATTTGTCTATTTCTCCTTTTAGTTCTATGAGTTTTTGCTTCATGTATTTTGAAGTTCTGTTCTAGGTGCATCCACATTAAGGATGGTTATGTTTTCTTGGACAGCCAACCCTTTTATCATTTTACAATATTCCTTATAATCCCTGATAATATCTCTTATCTAAAACCTGCTTTGTTTCGTTTAATATAGGTCCTTCAATGTTTTATGGTTGATGTTTGCACAGCATACCTTCTCTATTCCTTTATTTTTAACCTATCAATGCTTTGCATTGAAAGTGGGTTTCTAGTAGGTAGCATAGATAGGTCTTTCAAATTGATCCAATTTGGCAATATCTGTCTTTAAACTAGCTTGCTTAACCTAGTCACATTTAATGTGGTTATTGATATGATTGTCTTCAAATCTACCACGTTTCTAGCTGTTTTCTATTTGTCCCAGCTGTCTCTTGTGTTGGAAGGCAATTCTCTATGTTTCTACACATTTTATAGCAGCTACTGTCTCAGATGTATAAGGGGGAAAAAACCTGGAAGGACAGAGACAGTGTCTCCCTGCAAAACAGACAGTAGATTTTTTTTCCCGACCAGGAGATCTGAGTTTGGTTTCAGTTTGTTTATTTGTTTTAGATTCCACATATAAGTGAGATAATATAGTATTTTTCTTCTCTGTCTTATTCACTTAGCATAATGTCTTCAAGCTCCATTCTTACTATCATAAATACCAAGATTTTCTTCTATCACATGGCTTAATAGTATTCCATTACATATATAAAATCACATTTTCTTTATCTATTTATTGATATATACTTAGGTTGTTTTCATGCCTTTGGCTATTATAAAAAATGCTGCCTTGAACATGGGGATGAACAGATCTCTTCAATGTAGTGATACTGGGTTTTTTTTTTTTTTTTCAGATATATGCCTAGAAGTGGAATTGCTAAATCATATGACATTTCTGCTTTTAATTTTTTGAGAAATAAGGAACTAAGGTCCTTAGTTTCTCTCTCTCAAGGAAAGAAGGGTTTATCTGATTGTTGACCTTGGGAAATGGGTCATTATCCATGTTTATCTTAGGTTTTCTTTGGTAATCTCCCTTGGAACTTGTTGTGAGGCCAAATGCTATGTTCTTTCTCCTCTCTGCTCTGTGTTCCTCCAATTAGCAAACTAACCACCAGGGTAGAAAGCTGTATCTCAGGGAGATGGAAGAGGAGAGCCTTTTATTGTTTGGTCTTATCAAAGCTGCAATCTCCAACCCTGCTTTACCAACAAAAGAAGTGGGTTTTTGCCACCCTATCTGATGTCTGTGTCTTCTTCTCATTTGGTATAAAATTTTCATTCCTTAAGACTCCAAGAGTAGTGGAGGGAGAAGAATTTGATAAGATGAGGTTAAATAAACTGGGAGGTAGAAGGGGAAGTTACGGAAGACCTAGGTTGAAAGCAAGGTAGATATGATAACTATTGCCTCTGAGGAATAAGGCTGGTACCCTTACAGTTTTAATGCAAAGGAGGAAATGCCATGCTCATTGCTAGTCTTGGGGAAGAAACTCATGATGGAGCTTTCTTGTGAACTATTCTCTCCCCACTAGAATATTTCTAGCTCTCTGTTTTGCTAGGGGTACAAACTTATACAGGACAAGTTATAAGAACTTTTTTTTTTTTAAACCTTTGTATACTTCCTTAGCACTTCCAAAAGTTGAGCCATAATGCGAGGCTTTGCAAACAAATAATCTTTTGAGAAAAGAAAAAAGTCCTCTTGATCGAATTCTATCAATCAGAATTGTGCTTGTCATGGTAAAACACTCCCTCATGTAATGCAAATATCTGCAATATTTTCCAAAATAGGTCAGCTAAGAAGATAATTGGTTTGGCGCTATCATAGACACCAAGCAAGTTATCAGACCAAAGCAATAACCCTCCCGTTTGTATGCAGGTGAGAAAAGAACAAGGCACTCTAGAGATATCTACATTATTCCCTGAACAGAAAATACTGTAGCAAGATATTGTATTTTGGTCTGTAGTGCCAAAAGATAGATTTTTATTATCATTAGTATTTAGTAAATAGCATCAGGCTCAAAGACAAGCCTTCATTCAAGTGTAATAATGCCTTGGTGATACAGGCGCTATCTGATTCACATAAAAAGCTTTCCTTACATTGTTGTAAGTAACGTACTATTTGTACCAGATGGCAGCTCAAAGCAGAACTGTAAACAGTTTGTGGCATGGTAGATAATACAGTGTTGATATTCTGGACTATTCAAATCTGTAATACAAAGATGGGTAGCAGAAAAATATGAACACTTCAAAGAAAGAGTTGGAGTAAAATTATTATTTTTCCAGTTTTCTAGAAACTTTCAAAATCTTTTTCTCAAAGTACAATGGGGCTGAACCAATTCAATTCCGACACATTTGAATTTTAAAGTTTGATAATAATGTTTTTTAAGGTATATAAATGTAACAGGGTGATGATAAAGACCACTAAACGCCGAACAGAAGCGAGGCAGGATATTATTTACGGCTGGGCCAAACCTGATCTCCCTGGTGTTAAGGAGCAGAGAATGGCCCCGAACAAAGGTGGCAGTGAGCTTATATTGACTTTAGCAAGACATCAAACATCATCATTTATTAACCAATTAAAGTTTACAGCATTTCAGGACACCAGTCACATTTTTACAAACAGACAGTCGTTCTGGCGGAACCCTATCAGTTTTAAAGTTCTTTGTCTTAAGAGGGTCTTGAAATGACCAATTATAGTCAGGTACTCCAGGTTCCTTGAAATAGTGACTACGTGACTTCCCACATGTTGCTTTGTCTGGTCAGCTTCAAATAGCGGGGTGAGAGTGCAATTTACGATCTAAGTTGTCTGTTTAGAAAGCAGGCAAATTTACAGGGGAGGTTAGCACCTTCTGATAAATCCAACAGAGAGCCACATAGTGGTCACCACAGAGTTAGTCAGAACAGTGAACAGAGAGATACATTTGCAAAGCAATTTATAGAAGCCAAAATAGCAAGTTAATGATTTTCAATTTTTTACTCAGTTTTGCTAACCTACAACAATAAACACAATCACAAAGAAGCCAATAACATCAATCGAATGTGTCTAACAAAATTTCCAGGTCTTAAGAAGGTTTCTATGAAAGATTGGTTTAAGCTCCAATATATTAAAAGTTCATAATTAAGCTTAGAAAACAGTATGAGAAGCAATAGATATTTATATTTAGGGCAGTTACAAAAATAGTAGTTGAATTTTAAACTGCCTATATTTTTTAAAGTTTATTTATTCTGAGAGAGATGAAGAGAGAACGCATGCACAGTCATGTTAAGGGGAAGAACAGAGAGAGAGAGAGAGGATCCCAAGCAGACTCTGCTCTGTCAGTGTAGAACCTGACAGAGACTCACAAATCGTGAGATCGTGCCCTGAGCCAAAACCAAGAGTCAGACACTTAACCAACTGAGCCACCCAGGTGCCCTTAACTGCTGATCTTGATCAGTTCAGGTACATATTTTTGAAAGGCTATTGCTGTTCGCACCACACTAACTGCATTTATTATCTCTAATAACGTTACCCTGAAGAATGGGGCAATTCCTTAACCTAGACTAGGAAGACACATCATTAATAACATATTTAAAATATATAAGTGGAGAGCATATGTTATCTTAAGAAGGGGTTGTATCTGTGCAATCTTGAGACTGAAGGAGTGATTTGACACGATTATAGAGCTAATTCATACACATGCCTGTACACACATGCATACACACATGCACATGTATGCAACAACTGTTGAATGATTAAACTTCGGGAAGTTGAGAATAAGGAAGATGTTGATTTATGCAGAGTGATGATACAGAGAGATCAAACCCTGAAGATAATTATTTAGAATCAGTTAAAAATAATTTTTTGATGTTTATTTATTTCTGTGAGAGAGAGAGAGAGAAAGAGAGAGAGAGAGACAGAGCATGAGCCAAGGAGGGGCAGAGAGAGAGGGAAACAGAATCCGAAGCAGTCTCCAGGCTCTGAGCTGTCAGCACAGAGCCTGACGCAGGGCTTGAACCCATGCACAAGATCATGATTTGAGCCAAAGTCAACTGAGCCACCCAGGTGCCCCTAGAATCAGTTTTAATCTAGTTAAAGATAATTTTCTTTTTCTTCCTTCCAAATGGGAGAGTTTTTCCAAATGCAAGTAGAGCAATTAAACAAGTTTGAAAGCTGCCTTTTGCCTTCTTTGAATCTTGTGGTGAGGAGCCTTCCCTACCCCAGGACAAAGTAGAAATCTCAGCTCTTGCCACCCCGGAAGAGGGAAACATCTTGGTAGCCCATGGGGATTGGGAGAGTTCAGGAATTCCTTTAGCAGGTTCAGAAAACCCGAGAGAGAGAGAGAGAGAAAGAGAGAGAGAGAGAGAGAGAGAGAGAAAGCCAAAGAGGTCTTTCTGTAAGGCTGTATTAGTTTCTTACTGTTGCTGTAATTAATTACCACAAACTCAGTAGCATAAAACAACCAACTTTTTTTTATCTTGCAGTTCAGTAGGATAGAAGTCCATCATGCATCTCACAAGTCAAAGTGTTAGGAGGGCTGTGTTCCTTTCATAGTGTTCTAGAAAGAAACCCATTTCCTTGCCTTTCCCAGCTTCTAGAGGCCACCCGCATTTCTTGGTTCATGCCTTCTTTGCATCTTTATAGCTAACAATGCTGTATTTCCATAGTCACATTTTCTGTCTGTCTTCTGTTTCCTTCCAGTCGTAAGGAGGATTACGTTGGTAATCACACCAAATACTCATTCATTGAGAAAATTCAGGATACTTACCCCATCACAAAAATTTAATTCAATCACATCTGCAAAGTACATTTTGCCACTCAAGAGAACATATTCATAGGTTCTGGGAATCAGGAAGTAGTTATCTTTGGAGGCCATTATTCTGCCTACTGGCTAACTGGAATGCACTTTAGTCATGGCTATTGTCAAGACCAGTTGTCTTTCATGGGGCCAAGCCACCCATACATAAGTGAATCACCAGTCCCTTCAAATCATGTCATGGAAAACCAACCACCCCTTAAAATAAATATATGACACCTAAATACCAACTACCATCCTCAAATACTTCCTTAGAACTTCCTTGCCTAAAATTTAATTTGAACAGCATTCAACAGAGTTGTTTCTAGAGCAATGAGATCCAAAGAAAGAAAAGCTCATGGAAAAATGACATTTGCTTGAAGAACCTATTGACATCCCTTGCAAAGGAAATGTGAGAAGAGAAATAACTGTCTATGTCAGTGTTACCTCCAATTGTATTCTATGAAGCAATGGTCTTTTGAGATGCTGCACACACACTTCCCACCTGCACACACACATGCATGTGCACAGACACATAGGGTTTGGAAAGCATTTGGGGAAGTACTGAATATTATTCACTTCTTGAAGATTCTCAAAGCACCTTAACATTCTAAAGACCTGAGAATCTACAAGGACGAAATATGTGTCTAATTAATCTTTGGATTCTTAAAAAATATAAAGGGAGTTTCCAACTTTAATTTGGCCTGTATTTTGTTTGTATGGTTCCTTTACTGAGCAATACCTACATGGATGAGTTTCCATCTGCTTCCAGAATTCCTTTCTGCTGAGCTTCAGGGCAGTCTGTGGTCAACTTGCAAATACCTATAAGAGTCATTTCTAAATCTATCCTGATCTGATTGTCTACTCCCTCAGGAAATTTTTTTGAACGCCTTCATTTATTTCTTTATACTTATTTACTTATATATGCTCTATATAGACATTCAAAATATTTTACACTTCTCAGGACCCCCAGGAGGCTCAGTTGGTTAAGCATCTGACTCCTGGTTTTGGCTCAGGTCATGATGTCACAGTTCAAGGGATTGAGACCTGAGTCAGGCTCTGTGTTGACAGCATGGAGCCTGCTTGGAATTCTCTCTCCCTCCCTCCCTCTCTCTCTGCCCCTCCCCAGCTGGCATACTCTATCAGTCTCTCAAAATAAATATATAAAATTAAAAAAAATACTATCTAGATCTTAATGTGTACATTATATACATCTGTGACTGCACTAATATATGTACATATCAAATAAATAAATAACCATAAAATTAAATAAGCATTACTTTATACAGTTGATAATTATGTTTGCTTCATATTACCAATAATTAACATCTCAAGAAAAGTACAACATTCGAGCTGTCTTTACTAAACATGGAGACAAATTTAGTCTATCAACTAGTTTCTTCCTCATTTTCAATGCTTTGGCCCATTTCTTTTCAGAGCTTACAAGATTATGGCTACTTTTACTTCACAATGTCATCGAATAAGAACTCACCCTAGAAGTAGAAGTATCAGCTATTCCATTTTCTTGTGACCTGATTAGGCTTGCTTCTATCATCTTGGATCTATGATGTGTTCATGTTTATTGAACTTACTGTTGATTGCTTTAAAGAACTCATTTCACATCATTTGTTCATTTTATGAAGATCAATTCAGTTAAAAGATAACATAATAGGTCATTGTGGTTAACCCAACACATGTAACATGGTTTGTTGAAACCAAGTGGAGGCACTGCTGAGCAGCCCTCTCAGCTACAGAACGACCTTGTTCACTCAGCCGCTTGCCCAGCTCAGAAAGCAGAGGGCCCGTTGATATATAGCCCAAATCTATATATTTATATCTCACATATTAGTAATGATTAATTCCTTTCTCCTGTGTTTTATAAACATCAGTAAGTAGAAGGTCTTACATTTTCCTCCTGAACCCTACTGATTTGCGTTGCACACCCTCCAAGAATCCTCTCTGGATTCCATGACCATCCTTCATTCCAAAGCTGTAGCTATGAATTCAGAAAGGTCTGGGTTTAAATCCAAATCCTCTGTTCTAACCCATTTTTGAGTATTTTTTAAAAATATTTTTTACATTTATTTATTTTTGAGAGACAGAGAGAGACAGAGCACAAGTCAAGGAGGGGCAGAGAGAGGAGACACAAAATGCAAAGTAGGCTCCAGGCTCTGAACTATCAGCACAGAGTCCGATGCAGAGCTTGAACTCACAAACTGTGAGATCATGACCTGAGCTGAAGCTGGACACCCAACCGACTGAGCCACCCAGGTGCCTCCATTTTTGAGTTTCAAGGGCAAAATGCTCAGTAGTGCTCTGGTGAGGATAAATACTGGGGGTGCCTGGGTGGCTTAGTTGGTTAAGCCCCTGACTCTTGATTTTAGCTCAGGTCATGATCTCACAGTTGATGATCAAGCCCTGCATTGGGCTCCATGCTGAAAACTCAGAACCTGCTTGGGATCCTCTCTCCTCTCTCTCTCTCTCTCTCTCTCTCTCTCTCTTTCTCTCTCTCTTCCTCTCGCTCAAAGATTAGAAAATAATTTTTTTTAAAAAGGTAAATACTGGATTTTTTTGTTTGGGCAGTCTCAGGAAGATGGGGACAGGCCTGTCCTGAAAGGCACTGATGCTCCCTGAGGGGACTGCATCCCTCTAGTGGACCATAGACTTAAAGTTTAATTCAATGAGCTAGGAGAGAAAAGTGGTTGGGAAGTACGGTAGGGAAGTTCTTTCCTTTAGCCTTCAGGCCCCAAAAGGAGAGACATCCATTAGGGTAAAATCCTTGGTTTTGTTTGGTGAGGCAGAGTGGATTGTTGGAGGGACAGATTAGAACACAGAAGCTAGGTGCTTGTAGCTCAGCCCTTCTCTTTCTCTTGGGAACACTTCAGGCCTGAAAATGAGACACACATGGAAGGGGGGCAGTCTCCACCCCTACTTGGGGTGGCCTGTGGATGCTGGGGCTGCCTTTGGATGCATGTGTTCATTTGCCAATTCTGGAGTTCCGTCTGAGGTAGCCCACAGTTACCACATACCGAAGTCACATTGTCTCAGATACCTCAATCCCTGTCTGCCTAGTTCCCTTGTTTATTCTAAGTGGCTCCAAACTGGATCAGAAAAATGCAGTGCTGAAATATTGTGGGATCTTGGGCAAATCTACTTTAACTCAGTAAGTCTCTGTTTCTTTGCCTGAAAAATGATGTTAGTGGTATCTGTCTTTAGGGATTGCCTGGACCACACCTTAACATTAGCTGGCTATTGTTATGTGCAGACAGGTGCTAAGTCTTTCAGTTACATTTCCTCATACAACCTTCACAATAACTGCATAAGTTACGGACTATTATTATCCCTAATTTACGATGAGGACACTGATACTTAGAAGGTGAATAAGAACATGGACCATGCTCTCACGAGCTTATGTTTTAACAGAGAAACAGAAAAACTATTCAGAACCAATACCCCAGGTTCCTTTCTAGAAGTACAAACTGCATGGCAATAATAGGGGTTGAACCAGGAACTTCATACAAACGTGACTGATTGACCGTCAGCTAAGTATTCTTATTCTCTAGTGGTCCTTGGGGTCCAGAGTCCTGAACAGCTTATTCCCCCACCCCAAAATCTCTTTTATCCAATGTGCCTCAAACTGCAATTTATGGTGCATCCGTGAGTCATGAAATCAATTTGTGATTTAGGTCATCATTTTTCTGGGGGAAGGAAGAGAAAGGAAGGGAAGGAGAAAGGAGGGGAGCCAAGGGGATGGAAAAGGAAGGAAATAACATGGAAATGGAAACTGTATACCACATGAAGAACACATTATAGTGTTTAATGAAATGACTGGTGTGTGTGTGTGTGTGTGTGTGTGTGTGTGTATGCGCTAGGTTGCCATGTAAAGTATATTTTCTTGCTGCAGTTCATAACCCAAAATGTTTTACATTCATCTTATTTGGCTTATCATAAGCTTGTTTTCATGGTGTTAAGTTTGGCTCTGATCTCGCTTCAAGTCCCCATCTATTTTTCCAAGCTGCCTCTGGAAGAGAAAGGTGAAGGGTGTGTGTGCATAAGAGCATAGCGAGAGGGAATGTGGCAGAAAGGAGGATGGAGGTACAAAAGATGGATGGGGTATTAATGACCTGTGTGGCCTTTGTTCTTAAGGGTAAAGGACAACCTTGAAGGGCTTTTGATTAGGGAAGTGATGCGATCCTATCCTATAAAAGGGAAAAGGTGGTAGAGGGCAAGAATGGAAACAGTGAGACAGGTGGTATGCTCCAAGACAGGAGTAGTTGAAATGGAGAGTGTCGAAGTTTATGTACCAGTCAGGGTTTGCTCAGAGGATTAGAACCCCTAGGAAAAATCTATGATAAAGATTGCACCTAACCCAGTGGGGCACAGTCGGTGTGAGTCTGTGGTTTCCCAGCCTTATGCTGGAGCCTGAAGGGTGCAGCATAGGCAACTGGGAAGAAAAAGAGCCCAGGAAGTAGAGGAAGTAAGGATAATCAGGGACGTGTGAGACTGAGCTGGAAGTCTCCAGGAAAGACTGCAACCTACTCATCTCTCACCACGTCCTGGCCATCAGTTTGCATGATGACAGGTTCCTGAGTGAGAAGCCAGGCCTGTAATCAAGGTCCTAAGATGCATCGAGCCCAGGATTCAGAGAAGTTGGAGTACAAGGTCAGCAGAAGCTAGAGGCTGTGGGCCTGGCCATTTCCCAAGCCAACAAGGTGATACAGCAGATAAGTAACCACAGAGACGAACTGCAATGGCCCTCATGCTTTGCACCTACTTGCTGAGTATTAAAAACAAAAACAAAAACAAAAACACACCAAATATCTCGCACAATTTTTCTTGAGGCTTATGATCACTAGGGATTACGCAGGAAAGAAAATTCTGGAAAATATGCTTCCAGCTTAACTAAACTGATAGAAAATGAACACATCAGAGGGGTTTCTCCTCATGCATAGAAAAAGGAAGCTTTAACTTTGTGCTTTGTAGAAAGAAGATGACTCTTGAAGGGAACATAGCTAAATAGTCCTGCATAAGCAATGATCTACAATCTCAACATTTCAACTGGGGGAGAGTTTTTTTCTTACTCACACAGAGTCGTCTGTAGATCTCAGCAATTCTGCAATGCAGCTCCACCCCACACGGTGACCCAGTGGTCTGGACACACCCACCCGGTGGATCCATGGTTCTAACCCAAGGCCTCACCCTCACTGCAATAGGGAAAAACAATGCACCTTCCATCCCTCAGGCTCAACTATTGCTCAGAAATTTTAAATTCAGAGAAGAAAGAGGATTAATTGTACTTCTGTTCACAGAACTTTGGCCATCAGAGGACATTTTGGAGCAAGCCATAGAAACAAATGATTGAATGTTCAAGGTTTGGCATCATCATCATTATCATCATCAATGTCATTGCTATGATCCTGTGACATGACAGGATCTGTAGACACTCTTAACATTCATACTACTTTTATCAGGTGATAAAAACAATATTTCCCCCTCAATACTACTGTATTAAAATGTCATATTCAAGGGTTCTGCTATTTCCTTTGCCAATGTCGTATGATTTCCGCATGGCACATGGCCTGCCCAAATTGATATTCTACAGTGGTGTGACCCACTGGAGATGCCCAGCTACTGGGAACACTTTTGAAGTAAGGTGCCTGTCTGAATGTCCACTGTTGCTTAGGGAAAGAAAAGTTTCACACTGAGATTTGAGTAATTTTAATGTAAATCAAATTGGTCCTAACAGAGATCAGGGTCTGTGTGGTGTTCTCAGACACCACTTCTGATGCCAAGTGTTTGCATGTGTGTGTGTCTGTCTGCTTTCTGACACCAACCAATTATCCAATTTTCCAACACTAACTGGGATGTGGATGTCCAATAATTCAATTCAATTCTAACATTTGGAATTAGCGTGGATCTCCACAAGTTAAGGGCTCAGTCCAATAAGATTGCCCCAGTTCTGGGTGGCTCATTCGTTTAAGCATCTGGCTCTTGGTCTCAACTCAGGTCATGATCTCACTGTTGGTGGGCTCAGACCCCACATCGGGCTCTGCACTGACAGCACAGAGTTGCTTAAAATTCTCTCTCTCCCACTCTCTCTGCCCCTCCTCTGCTCACTATCTCTCAAAAACATTAATAAAAACAATATATTGCCCCAGTTCAGATGAACCACAAATAGTGTGCCCAGGCTACCCACACTTACACCTGGCCAGGCACAAATTTGAGAGTTCCCATGAACCCCACTCCCTAAGGTTTGATAATAACTCCCGGAATTTATTAAAATGCTATATTTACAATTATGGTTTATTATAAAGGATACAAACACTCAGATGAAGAAGTACATAGGGAGAGGTCCAGAAAGGTTCCAGGTATAGGAGCCTCCCTTCCCCTCAGAGTCAGGATATGTGCTCCCCCAGCACATGGATCTGTTCACATCCTCAGAAGCTCCCTGAACCCCACTGATCAGAGCGTTTTATGGCGGTTCCTTTAGGTAGGCACAATTGATTGAGTCATTGGCCATCGGTGATTAAACTCAGTCTCCAGCCCCTCTCCCTGGAGGTCTAGGGGGAGAGCCAGAAGTTGCAACCTTCCAATTATGGTTTGGTATTTTGGGGGACCCCCCATCATACAACTATCTAGTCCCTAACTCTCACCCCCTCACTCTCCAACCTCCCACCTCCCTTCAGGTGTCATCTCATTAGCATACAATGACATTCTTATCACTCAGGAGATTCCAAGGGTTTAAGGAACTCTGTGCCAGGAAACCAAGAGAAAAAGCAAATAGATATTGCTTTATTTTTATTGTTTTACAGGGTCTCAAGATTTTATGACAAATAGAGAAGACTCTAGAGCACAGAGTATTGGCCACAGTACAAGATAGATGGTATAGGAGGAACCCACAGTATGGGTGCCTGGGGTGCTCAAGGACCATAGAATCCTGTGAGCAAGTACTAGAGAGGCAAAGGAAATGATTGACAGATGAATGCAAAGGGACTTCCTACCAAAGGTTGCCTGGAAGAGAAAAGTTGATGTTCTAATCCCTTCTTAAACAAGAGTTGGCCATGTGTTCCACAACACATAAGAATTGAGCAGAACAGAGCTGAGCATTCCACACAAGCAAAATACCCCAGGTGCTTCAGGGAATAAAATATTCGAACTCAGTTTGTATTTCCTAGAAGCAGCTTATTTTGGCTATTATCACTTGAAGAATAAATAAGGAATACAATATAAGCATTTATTTAAAAACTATACCAGAGGTCAGTGTATGTAATGAAAGTCGGACATGTGAGGAGTGTGTATGTGCGTATGTATGTGCGTGTGTGGGAATGACAGAAGAGACAGAATGGGTTATCTGGAACCAGAGAACTCTAGAGAGCTTTGGCATTTTCCAATTGTTGTCATTCCCCTGGGAGCTAGAACACTCGGTAACTACTTAGGTGAGTGATAATGGGCAATTATCTTGAATTGAGCAACCAATTAGGTGCTTTCATTGTAAATGCCATACAACCAAGAAAGTACTTCAGGAGAAGCAAGAGAAAATTTGCGGGGAGGGGCATATCTTTAAGCTTCTAATAAATGATAATGTCTAAATGATAGATATACAGTTTTATTTATTTTTCAACATTTATTTTTGAGAGAGAGACACACAGAGACAGAGAGACAGAGACAGAGTACAAGCAGGGGAGGGGCAGAGAGAGAGGGAGACACAGAATCTGAAGCAGGCTCCAGGCTCTGAGCTGTCAGCACAGAGCCCAATGTGGGGCTCGAACAAAGGAACTGTGACATCATGACCTGAGCTGACTTCAGATGCTTAACCGACTAAGTCACCCAGGCACCCTCAGTTTTTAAAACATAGTACAAAATACTTAATAATACAGGGACTGCGTGTTATCTATTACTAAGTGGAAAGGACAGTGTTTCTCAGTTTTAATTAAACATTTTTCATTTGAGGACCTTTTATCCTTTACTTGGACCATGAGGAGCTTCACAAGCCTGTGCAAGGGGTTGTCTGATTTGAGGCATTCCAAGAAGTGTCTCTTCCCCAAAATCTCTCCTAGCCATCACTTAAAATTCACCTCTCACCTTCCACTATCATCTCCAGGCCTATTTTTAAAATGCAAATACATCTGGGATCAGTGTGATATATGCACTTCTTAGGAGCCTCACACTGATCACTGCCAAAGAAGTGATTGGATGGAGGAAGGCGAGGCCCTCTCCAAACCTCGGATCGGGGCTTAAAGCCTAATCTGCTATAACAAATACAAGTTCTAATTTCTCTGTCCCGTATCTTGCCACCTCCATTCCATGCTGAATGTGCCAAATGTTCTTCACCACTGCACTCCTCATGCTTCGTTCACTTCCACCACTCCCTTCTTCCCATGAGCCTGGCCTTGAACCTGCAAACTTCCCCAGTTCCCTCAGCCTCAGGTCCCGTGTTAGATTTCCGATGCAATTACATCAGTGGCTCAGTTTTCCTTTCTTCCTCACACTCATGGGAAGGAGGCAACATGGGTGACACGGCACCACATGAAGATTTTTAAACCTATGCAAAGTAAATGAGGCTGGTTCAAGATACAAGACAGGATCCAAAATGTCCATCCACGTGCCACAGAGACCTGCTGATGCACATCCTTGGTATTCTTTTCTCGTTCTAGAGCAGGGCGCTTCACCTTAACACAGAAATAATATCAGTAATATCATATGGGCTGCTTGTATGTGAAACTGAGTTGCTAAGGACAGGGCCACTACATTGTCCAAGGCCAAGGGCGTCACCTCCATCACAATGTATGTGACCGGTGCCTTTGTGGTTGAGCACACAGTCCGTGCAGCCACAAGCAGCAAACAAGTCAATGAGGTCGTCATTTTAGATATAAAGTTTGTTAACTTTTAAATTAAAAAAAAAAACACGTACAACTCTTCTTCCTATTTCATCCAAGACTAAAAGGGCATAGGGTCAATTTTAAGAGAGCCCCCTTCATAAACAGCAAACCATTTAACTCCTGGGATTTAGTCTGGCTCTGTCACTAGTACCCTGTGAGATCTAGAAAACACTGCAGATCCCATGTGTTTTGCTGATGGCAAGTCTCTCAGAACTTTTGATGATCATTTAATTCCAAACCCAATTCTCCAGCTCACCTCCGAGAGAGCAAACGGCTTGCCTACCCTCCCAACCTGTGTTAACTACATCAGAACGAGAAGCCAAGGTGGCAGTGCTCTGAAAGTCATTCTGCTCACTTCTGAGGCCTTTGAGGTCACCTTCTTTTTTCTTTATATTTGCTGCTCTGGGAAAAAGTGAAGTTGTTAGAGTAAAGTTACTCGGCAAGAGAAAATAGTATAAGAGAATGTGCTGAAGTACTTGCAAAGAATTAAATCAAAAGCACACATAGGTAAAATGACTTTCTCAGGTACTACTGTGGTGATTGGTCTCTTGTAAAAGCCCACCCATTCCTAGATCTGTAAGCATGAGCAAGTTACTTAAATCCTATGCCTCCGTTTCCTCGTAGGTAAAGGAGGATAATGAAAGCTTAGAATAAAAGAGTAGTACTGAGAACAGACCTCTGTGTGCCATCTCTGTAGGATCAGTGTTAGCTGCTATCATCACTTTCCAAACATTCAGATGGTCTAGGTGAAAATCAAGAGCTAAACGTCTATTTATGTAAAAGAGAATGTGGCCAATACTGTATTGTCCCAGCTTATAAGTAATTTTATTTACTGAAATGGATTGAAATCTCACTTCAACACAAATAACTATTTCTCTGAGCATGTACCACTGATAAAGCTCATCATTTTAAAGGAGAGACCAATAATTTATATGTGTTAGATGCACCAAGAGACAGTAAGTATAAGGTCATGTGGCACAGAAAAGGGACTAACCCTAAGATCAAGACTTGTGATATTTATGCTGTATAAGTCTGTGTTTGTGTGCGGGGAGGGGTATACACAGCCTAGCCATATAAACAGCAAAATTAAATAAACAAATAGAAGCTGGTACCTTTCAATTATTTTAGATCCTATGATCAGTTAGGTTAAGGGCCTTATCTCTCACTATGCTTAGTTACTTTTTTCACGTT
This sequence comes from Suricata suricatta, assembly GCF_006229205.1. NCBI lineage: Eukaryota > Metazoa > Chordata > Mammalia > Carnivora > Herpestidae > Suricata > Suricata suricatta. Next base: position 92,290,906 of record NC_043702.1, on the reverse strand, counting down.
TATGGTTTTTTTTTTTATTTTCTTTCCATGAGTAGTCCCAGGGTTGAAACTATGATTCTTTAGAATTTTAGTAACTAATTATTGAGTTCATAAAAAGCATTCTGAGTCTACCCTGAATGACCCATTCTAACAAAAATCCCTTGAAGGGAGAATTTCAGAAACTATAGCTTGGAATTAGGGAAAACATTTTCTCTGAACATATAGCATCTTAAATTGTGCCATGCACCTCTTGCAGCTCAGTAAATATTCAATCAGCAAGTATGTTCTTAGAACTCATACTTTCAAGCTGCTGTACTGGTATTAATACAAGATCCTTTGGGCAAGATCCATTCAAGGAACACGTGGAGTCATGGAGGATACTGAAGGTGGAAAGTGATCATTTAACAAGGCAGAATGGGCTAGGACTGCAAAGGAAGTACCAAAAGTTACATTTATGGAAGGAGATGTGAGTGATTCCTACTTCTGGGGTCAGACAGAGCTTCAGAGAGATGGGACCTGGAAGGGTGGAAAGGATTTTAACAAGTGGAGGAGAGAAGGGAAAGACATTGCTGGTAGTAATGGCAAAAAAATCCATGCATACAAAGACCTGGAGAGCAGATCAAGGGCAAGCTGAGGAACCCCAGTGGCTGGGCTAACTCGCAGTGCACGGAAGTGCAGCTGGAATTACAAAGTCACTGTAGCCCCAACATAGAGCCCCCTAGGAGCTTCACCCTATTCCGGAGGTCCTGGAAAGTCGTCCAAATGTTAAGAGTAACAGAGTGACATCAGGAGTCAGATACACTTGTAGTTCTGAGGGTGGAACCAAATAGACTTCGCCTTGCCGTGAACCCCAACTCCTCCGCTAGGTACTTAACTTCTCTGCCCTGATTTCTTTATTTGAAGAGTGGGAATAATAATCACACCTAATTGTCGGTTTTTATGAGATGTATCTGTGATGGGATGTGTAAAAGACTAATTTAGCTCAGTGGCTCCTATAGAGTAAATATTCAGTAGATGATGAGGATGACAGTGACCACCATGATGGCCAAAGAGAATGAGGGGGACAAAGAGAGGGAAGCCTGTTGACAGTGAGGATAATGTTTGAATTCATTTTCATTTTTATGTCCCAACTCCTACTATGTAAAGCCTGGCATGTCATGGACACTCAATCTATGTGTTGAATTACACTGAAGAACAAATTTATCCCAGGGAACTGGGGGTCTAGGACAAGAGATGATGATTTTCATGCCTGAAATCAAAGACAGTCCTGGACCCTATGTAGACCGTGTTTTTTTCCTGTACTTATATACCTATGATATTTCGGGCACAGTTAGAGTTCAGCAACGATAACTAATAATAAAATTAAATCTTTGTAACAGCGTACTATCATAAAAGGTACACGAATGTGGTCTCTCTCTCTTATTGTCCTGTACTCACCCTTCTTCTTGTGAAATGATTAAAATGCCTAATTGAAAGAATAAAGTGAGTTGAATGACACAGGCATTGTAACGTAGCATTAGGCCACTACTGACCTTCTGACAATATGTCAGAAGGAAGATCGCCTGCTTCCCAATTGTGGTTGATGACAGGTAACTACAGCCATGAAAAGCAAACCATGGATAAAGATGTCTACTGTATATTTGTTTGATATATTCACCAGCCTTGGCGGAATGAAGGGAAAACAAATGCAGGTAGTAAGAAGCAGCCTGATGAAGAAAAATACAGACTGGATAATTTGAAGTACTTATTAGAAAACTCTATGATGAGAATAATTACTAATTACACCAACCAAATTTATTATCTTTATATCACAACTGGGAGAAAAATGTCAAGGTCAGTGAAAACCACCAAGCTGAAATGGAAAACCTGGCACCACTGAGAGGTAATTGGGTGTTCTTGCTGGCTTCCCTCTCATTAGATTTGATGTAATTGTTTTTAAAACGTCAAGACATAATGACAAGTATGTATTTCAATAGAACTCTGATGCAATAATGAAAAGGGCATTTAAAATTCACTGTACAATTATAGTCCCATTAAATCTAAGTTAACTGCCCATCTGAGTCACTAAATCTAATCTGTTACGTTGCAACACACATGCAGCATGTGTCTCCGTCACGACTGAATCATAACCAGACTTTGTTCGTGGCTCTGGGAAAAGCTCTGCAGTCACATTTTAACAAAGGCCGAGTGATGCGCACATGTAGTAACAACGTGCCCGCAGAATCGCTGAGAGCCCTGTACCCAAGTTATCACATCAAGAGTGGGGAAAAAGGCAGGACTGCTTGAGTCACAGGAGCAACAGGCAGCTGGATACATGTCACTTGCTCTCCTGCTTGGGAAGGGACAAGGAGGAATGTGAAAGACTTGCATGTCTTTGCACTCTAAACCCTGACTCCCAGCTACCCTACTTTGTTGTGGGCAGCTTCTGAAGGATTGGCCGAGGGGATCCCCGGTTTGCATTCCTCCAAATGCCACAATAAAACAACTTCAAAAGCGTCCGAAGTGGGACTGGCCTTGTGGCATTCAAAACATTGTGCATAAGGGGTCTTAAGAGGAAATTGCTTTGAAAAGGCGGCCATCAAGTGCTCCCAGGCAGGCAAGAGAAAGAAAAGATCCTGCGGGGAGGCAGCTGGCCCATCCAGCTGTGGAGGGAAGCCGCATGACGGATGGCTTCCACTGGGGACAATGGGCGGCTGTGAGGGACAGGTCTTTGTTCCCAGGTTCCTGCACCCTCTCCTTTGACCTGCCCCCACTGACCTGTGTGCTTCTGCAAGGGACGCCCAGCCTTCTCGAAGGCCGAGCACAATTACTCATGCAACGGGTCCACGGCCTGCTGCTCCCTGCCCCCATCTCCATGCGGCCCAGCCAGATGGTGACAGTGTTGGAGGTGGAATCCTGGACTATGGAGGACAAGGCCTCCAATCTGCAAACTCATTTCAGGATTAGCACAAATCAATTGCACTGAAAGATAAGAGCTGGGGGTGAGGGTAAGCCCTAGTTTTCCTCCAAAGGACAGGGTCAGTAATCACACGCAGGTGGTTCCTTAAGGCATAATTAATTTGTGTTCCCAGGGCTATTTTCCAATTCAAAGTAGAAAGTGGGCACATCTAAGAATCTGGTGAAATTCAGCATATTCCCCTCACAGTTGCAGATTCCTGGTCAGCTTTGTGGGAGTGAAGGGCAGGTCTGAGCCTGCGATCTCACTGTATATTTTACTCATTCTGACCTCAGGATCCTCATCCATAAAACACGTTAATACCTTCCTACTCTTCCTCATCATGAGTGCCTGGCTAAAACAAGCTAACTTAAAACCACTGTGGAGAAAGAAAAATACCATGTATCACTCATATGTGGAATCTTGAAAAGATTGGGTTCATAGAAGCAGAGAGTAGAATGGGACTGGAGGAAATGGAGAGATGCCAATCAAAAGTACAAAGCTGGGGGAGCCTGGGTGGCTCAGTTGGTTGACCGTCCCACTTAGGCTTAGGTCATGATCTCACAGTTTATGAGTTTAAGCCCCGCATTGGGCTCTGTGCTGACAGCTCCAAGTCTGGAGCCTGCTTCAGATTCCTTGTCTCCCTCTCTCTGCCCCTCCCCCGTCCATGCTCTGTCTCTCTGTGTCTCAAAAGTAAATAAACATTAAAACATGAGCAGCTATAATTGCTATGCTTCTCTTTTGTGGCCCACAACATGAGAAGCACAGAGGTCAGGTCTTGCTTAGCCGCAGAACATGCTAGAGAGCAGTGTTATTAATCTCACTTTCCACATGAGGAGACGCAGACTCACAGGTGTTAAGTGACCTGCCCCAGGTCATGCAGCTCATAAACAGGTGAGCTACCTTTGAACTTGGTTCCTCAGCCTGAAAGCCTACACTCCTCCCACTGGGCCACTTGTCTGTGTCAGGCTCCATGACCCCAAGGCTGTCCTGGAGCTCAAGTTCAAGGTGTCCATGGAACACAAAGACCTTTCCACCCAAAGCACCTGAACAGTATCCTGTTACCATCCATGAGCTTCTGTACTGACTCACTGAACCCCTCCCTGCTCCCAGCTCC
>NC_043702.1:92284023-92286775 GCF_006229205.1 Suricata suricatta | reverse complement strand
CCATGTTTCATATCTGCTAAAAACAGGGTAGCTTCCCAGGTCTTGGGAAATGTGAACACCAGCCAGGATACAAGCCAGACAGCAAGGAACAAGACAAAAACTGCCTTTCAAAGTGGGAGTTAAAGTGCAAAGAAATTCAGGGCCCCTGGGTGGCTCAGTTGGTTAAGCGGCCAACTCCTGATTTTGGTTCAGGTCATGATCTCAAGGTACGTGAGATCAAGCTCTGTGTCAGGCTCTGTACTTCCAGGGCGGAACCTGCTTGGGATACTCTTTCCCTGCCCCTGCCCTGCTCTTACTCTCTCTCTAAATAAATAAACATTAAAAAAAATTTTTAAGTGCAAAGAACCAGGTAAAAGAGCCCAGGATATGGGAAGCAGAATGAGCGGCAGAGAGGGAGCAGCCTCAGGCAGGTGGATGTGAAGCGATCAGAGAGCTTGCCCGGGCACCTTAAATGTTTCTTAGTCCTACCGTGTTTATGGGTCTGTGTCGTTTTGGTTTTTAAGGATTTAGAGTTAAGTAGTGGATCACAGGCACACTCATCCCCCTTGCCCATCAGAGGCGTGGGGGCGGGGATGGGGGTGGGGGGGTGGGGTGAGTGGGGAAGCATGAGCTCAGTGGCAGTGGTGGAGGGTGGAGTCCTTTCGTGGTATGTTGGAACACAGTTTACCCTTGCATTTTGCTTCTACTATGATGAAAAACTTGAAAAATTTACTATGTCCCTGAGGAAAAATTAGAACTGACAAGCAAGTTTTACGATTTGGGCGGCTGGTTTTGTGTCCTATTATGTTTCATGGTTTCTGAGGATTCTGGCAATTCTATATTTTTCTATTCTGTCCTGGTGCTGGAATTACATTCTGATGTGAGGAGGATAGAAAAGGAATTTTATAAACTGTGGGAAGACAGGGCGTTCTTTAGACCTCTCCCTTCCCCCACCCCACACTAAGGAACTGATAAAATAGCTATTCGAGTTTCATTTTGGAATTTGGTTTCATTCACCCTCAACAAATTCTTTTGTCCTTGTTAAAAACCTCAGAGCCTCAGAGCCTTGCAGACATTGTTAAATACAAGCTCCCGGGCTGGGGGTATCAGAGTTGACTGTTGTGTCCGATATTCTCGAGTCCAGTTTCAGGCAAACAAGGGGAAGCTAATGGAGGCAAAACCGCCTCCAACAGAAAGAAACGATGACTTAAGACTTAATTCTGTCTGGACGTGACACAGGCCCTCCAACGCTGCCACAGAGAAGGAGACAGCTTGCAAGTGCCTTTTCCCCAAACTGATGTAAATTAGAACATTTCCTAAGACAGGTCAGCCTGGAGTAATTTTCCAGTTGACTTGTCACATAACCAGGGGACAAGCTCCCACATCTCAGTGCAATGCCGAGGAAAACCCCTTGTAATTTCTCTCGGGTTTTCACATTTGTTCGTTTGTGGTGTGGAAAATCGTCCGTGTGTGGCTCATCACATAGGCTGGCTGGTGGAAATCCATCCAGAGCTAGACCTAGCACATAGTGGGTGCTTCATAAATAGCTGTTGATCACCGCTGTGAAAACCCAGCGGCCCTCTGGTCACTGTAGGAATACCCAGCAGATGCTTTCAACGTTTCGGCCACCCCGGCAGCTCCAGGAATCCCCCTGCACATAGGTTCTCCTGCCAGATTGCATACAAAATAAGGGTTTGGGTCTATTTTAAAGAATTTTGAGGAAAACAAATGAAGCCTTTTATTTCATTACTTCAATATATATATGTATTGTTTCTTATTTATCAGGTTTTGTGGCCTCCTATTTAAACAGCCTCCCCATATGTGGAGAATGTGCTTTATTTTATATTTACTTGAGATTTATTTCCTACCTTTGCAGGGTAGAAGCTAGACACTCATACTTTTCTCAGGCTTGTGTTATGTCCAGATTTTAATATCCCCCCAAAACCAGAAACTGCCAGGGAGATCGAGTCACGCATGCAAAAGCAAAGGGCAGTTTTATTACGAGCCTAAGCCCGGACTCACAGACTTTACCAACGCAGCGGATCCATGCTGAGAGGCCTGAACAAAGGTGGGGTAGGACTTTTATGAGTTTGGGAAGGGGGAGTTACAGGAAATTGTGACATAGGTACAGTGATCCAATCATTATTATGACAGCAGGTTTAACCATTCACATTGCCTAGAGTATTTGGCGGGATCCAATCACAACATTTAGAGTATTGACCAATCACAGAGGGGGCCCAAGACCCTCACGTAGGCCGTGACTGGTCTTAGCCTCCATCTTTAGGCCTGCCCTTAGAAATGTTAAGGGTGTTAGCTGGCCTTTCCTGATGGGGTGTTACAAGGGTGGTCCCTCTTGCCTTGGGCAATGTGTGCCCTTCCATTGTCTCATGGAGTCAGTTTCAGACCTCCATCCTTACACTTGGACCTCAAAAATTGGATGCACTCACTAGTGATGTTCATGTGGAGTGAGGCTAAGAAGGTAGAGCCCAGTGATCTGAACTATGTGTGCCCAGTGGTGAAGGCAGTGGGGTCTTTACCAACTGGCCTCCCACAGGAGGTGGGGATTGGACATCGCTCCTGCCTGAGCGGCCTCCAAGCCTACTGTTGGCCCATCCACAGTTTGTGTGAGCTCTAAACTAATGTATTCCATGCGTACCTCTTCTGCTTAAACTAGCTAAAGAAGGTTAGGATGTTACCAGCTAAGCACATTGACTGCTGTGTGTCCATTGTGCTAAATGCCACAGTACACATGAGGCTACGAAGCCAAATAAGA
>NC_043702.1:92281172-92283923 GCF_006229205.1 Suricata suricatta | reverse complement strand
TCTTATTTGGCTTCGTAGCCTCATGTGTACTGTGGCATTTAGCACAATGGACACACAGCAGTCAATGTGCTTAGCTGGTAACATCCTAACCTTCTTTAGCTAGTTTAAGCAGAAGAGGTACGCATGGAATACATTAGTTTAGAGCTCACACAAACTGTGGATGGGCCAACAGTAGGCTTGGAGGCCACTCAGGCAGGAGCGATGTCCAATCCCCACCTCCTGTGGGAGGCCAGTTGGTAAAGACCCCACTGCCTTCACCACTGGGCACACATAGTTCAGATCACTGGGCTCTACCTTCTTAGCCTCACTCCACATGAACATCACTAGTGAGTGCATCCAATTTTTGAGGTCCAAGTGTAAGGATGCAGGTCTGAAACTGACTCCATGAGACAATAGAAGGGCACACATTGCCCAAGGCAAGAGGGACCACCCTTGTAACACCCCATCAGGAAAGGCCAGCTAACACCCTTAACATTTCTAAGGGCAGGCCTAAAGATGGAGGCTAAGACTAGTCACGGCCTACGTGAGGGTCCTGGGCCCCCTCTGTGATTGGTCAATACTCTAAATGTTGTGATTGGATCCCGCCAAATACTCTAGGCAACGTGAATGGTTAAACCTGCTGTCATAATAATGATTGGATCACTGTACCTGTGTCACAATTTCCTGTAACTCCCCCTTCCCAAACTCATAAAAGTCCTACCCCACCTTTGTTCAGGCCTCTCAGCATGGATCCGCTGCGTTGGTAAAGTCTGTGAGTCCGGGCTTAGGCTTGTAATAAAACTGCCCTTTGCTTTTGCATGCATGACTCGATCTCCCTGGCAGTTTCTGGTTTTGGGGGGATATTAAAATCTGGGCATAACACAAGCCTGGGAAAAGTATGAGTGTCTAGCTTCTACCCTGCAAAGGTAGGAAATAAAGCTCAAGTAAATATAAAATAAAGCACATTCTCCACATATGCGGAGGCTGTTTAAATAGGAGGCCACAAAACCTGATAAATAAGAAACAATACATATATATATTGAAGTAATGAAATAAAAGGCTTCATTTGTTTTCCTCAAAATTCTTTAAAATAGACCCAAACCCTTATTTTATATGCAATCTGGCAGGAGAACCTATGTGCAGGGGGATTCCTGGAGCTGCCAGGGTGGCTGAAACGTTGAAAGCATCTGCTGGGTATTCCTACAGTGACCAGAGGGCCGCTGGGTTTTCACAGCAGTGATCAACAGCTATTTATGAAGCACCCACTATGTGCTAGGTCTAGCTCTGGATGGATTTCCACCAGCCAGCCTATGTGATGAGCCACACACGGACGATTTTCCACACCACAAACGAACAAATGTGAAAACCCGAGAGAAATTACAAGGGGTTTTCCTCGGCATTGCACTGAGATGTGGGAGCTTGTCCCCTGGTTATGTGACAAGTCAACTGGAAAATTACTCCAGGCTGACCTGTCTTAGGAAATGTTCTAATTTACATCAGTTTGGGGAAAAGGCACTTGCAAGCTGTCTCCTTCTCTGTGGCAGCGTTGGAGGGCCTGTGTCACGTCCAGACAGAATTAAGTCTTAAGTCATCGTTTCTTTCTGTTGGAGGCGGTTTTGCCTCCATTAGCTTCCCCTTGTTTGCCTGAAACTGGACTCGAGAATATCGGACACAACAGTCAACTCCGATACCCCCAGCCCGGGAGCTTGTATTTAACAATGTCTGCAAGGCTCTGAGGCTCTGAGGTTTTTAACAAGGACAAAAGAATTTGTTGAGGGTGAATGAAACCAAATTCCAAAATGAAACTCGAATAGCTATTTTATCAGTTCCTTAGTGTGGGGTGGGGGAAGGGAGAGGTCTAAAGAACGCCCTGTCTTCCCACAGTTTATAAAATTCCTTTTCTATCCTCCTCACATCAGAATGTAATTCCAGCACCAGGACAGAATAGAAAAATATAGAATTGCCAGAATCCTCAGAAACCATGAAACATAATAGGACACAAAACCAGCCGCCCAAATCGTAAAACTTGCTTGTCAGTTCTAATTTTTCCTCAGGGACATAGTAAATTTTTCAAGTTTTTCATCATAGTAGAAGCAAAATGCAAGGGTAAACTGTATTCCAACATACCACGAAAGGACTCCACCCTCCACCACTGCCACTGAGCTCATGCTTCCCCACTCACCCCACCCCCCCACCCCCATCCCCGCCCCCACGCCTCTGATGGGCAAGGGGGATGAGTGTGCCTGTGATCCACTACTTAACTCTAAATCCTTAAAAACCAAAACGACACAGACCCATAAACACGGTAGGACTAAGAAACATTTAAGGTGCCCGGGCAAGCTCTCTGATCGCTTCACATCCACCTGCCTGAGGCTGCTCCCTCTCTGCCGCTCACTCTGCTTCCCATATCCTGGGCTCTTTTACCTGGTTCTTTGCACTTAAAATTTTTTTTAATGTTTATTTATTTAGAGAGAGAGTGAGAGCAGGGCAGGGGCAGGGAAAGAGTATCTCAAGCAGGTTCCGCCCTGGAAGTACAGAGCCTGACACAGAGCTTGATCTCACGTACCTTGAGATCATGACCTGAACCAAAATCAGGAGTTGGACGCTTAACCAACTGAGCCACCCAGGGGCCCTGAATTTCTTTGCACTTTAACTCCCACTTTGAAAGGCAGTTTTTGTCTTGTTCCTTGCTGTCTGGCTTGTATCCTGGCTGGTGTTCACATTTCCCAAGACCTGGGAAGCTACCCTGTTTTTAGCAGATATGAAACATGG
>NC_043702.1:92235793-92281072 GCF_006229205.1 Suricata suricatta | reverse complement strand
GGGCGGAGGGAGGGGACAGCCTGCATGGGAGGGGGCAGCCCCCGGTGTACCACAGCAATGGATCCTGACCACACCAGCCACAGACCCTCAGCCCATGCCATTATGCAGGGCTCAGGGGGCCCCAGGATGTCTGGGACAACAGACAGTGCAATCCTACCACCGACTAGGGCTCGAACTTGTGTCCCAGCCCAGCCCAAGCATGCAAATATGCAGCCCCAGTTGCTGGACTCCTGTGTTCCTCTATCCTGCTGGTGCCTGTATCTGGATGTTGGACTTCCCTCCTGTCCAGACAAGCTGTGGCCATGGGGACAGACAGCAACCACAGGGAACTCTGGTAGGTCAGGCGGAGTGGGCTGTAGTTTGAATCTTTAGCAGGAAGGGGCCTAAACAGTTTTGGGGAGATGGATTAGTGCCAGTCCAACACCTTCCTCTCAAGGTCTGACCATCCATGTTGCAATCGTGTTTACCTCTGCTTCCTTTAACATCTTTTTACAATAATCTTAAAAACCTATAGTCACATGGCTTGTGTGGCAGCACAGCAAGGAGCCAGGAGATAGCTAAGTGGTGGCATCCAGGGACAAAGCCCAAGCTATAGACAGAGCAGGAAATGCAGATGTGAAGGGGCTGGGCGGAGGGGCAGAAGGCCACCTGTGCATGAGCAAAAAACTCAAAGGGGGCGAGCCAATGTGGTCCAAACCCTGTATCTGGCTCTCTGCTGTCCCCACAGAGTCGGCTTCAGATCCTCTGTCTCCCTCCTCTCTTCCCTTCCCCTGCTCCCTGCTCGCTTGCACACGCTCTCTCTCAAAACCCATCCTTTAAAAAATGCCTTATTATTACCCTTTCACATTTAGAGCCATAAGATTGATATTAATTTCCCTTTTAATTTTAAATATATTTTTTAAATTAATGAATGCAACACAGCGGAATAAAATGCCTGAAAATTATTAGGACACAGGTAAGGCACAACTGGTGAAGGCCTCCGAAAAAGTTCGGTGAGCGTGTCCCTTCGCAGTGGCTCTCCTTTGCCCCTCCCTGCTCTAGGTGCTGTCTCTGTTACCAGAGGGGAGGAGGGCGAAGGGGGAGGGGGAGGGGGAGAACCCTCAAGGGCAGCCGGCCAAAGCTGAGGCACTCAAAGTCATTGGTGTTTGATTCTTTTCTCTCTTTTTAATTGTTTTCATCAATGTTTGTCTTTCACCCCATTTCCCCATTAGGGCGCCAGTTCCTGTAGGGCACACACAAAGTCACTGCTGTCTTCCCAACCTGCCTGCAGCTGCCAGTGACCGCACTGGGCGCCCAGTGGGCGTTCCATAAATGCTGCTGCCCGACATTCGCCAGCATCCCGGCTCCCAGCAGACGCTGGAAAAATAGGTCATCTGTTTGGCAAAGGCAACAAGATTCATCAGGACAAGATCTAGGAATGGCGTAAATTAACAGCAACAACAACAACAAAAAACATCAAACGCAGCCTTTTGGAAAAATGACATCTTTGTTGCAAAGATGCCAGCATGGCTGAAAATGGCGAAGACCTGGGGATTTTCCATAGATTAGTCATGTGGCTTAAGTAATTAGAACCAAAGGCCCAGTGGGAGATTGCCCCCAGTGACCCACGAGCAGGTCCCAGGGTAAGTTTAGTCTGTGTAAAAAGGAGAAGCTCCTCAGACTGACAGCTAGGAATTAAAAGTAGGAAGAAATCCAGAAAGAACCTGCAGACAGGAGAGAAGAGAAAATGCGTGTGGTGTGTGGGCTGGGCCTAGAGAATGGTGCGCAGGAAACTCAGGGCAATGTGGTGAATAGATTTGCAATTTTATGGAAAGAATCCAGCCTACACAGAAGGCATTCAGGGTATTTGTTTTAATAACATTCTAAGTGAAAGCCTTTTCTCAGGTAATAGAATTTCTTTCCATTTTTATGAAGTCAAAAATGAAAAATAAGCTAAAGCAAAAGAATCTAATTTCCTATAATAAGGTTTTGTTTTTAGTTACTTATAAATGTGAAATCAGGGGGACTTTCACGCCACAAGGCATATGTTGATCATGAAAATGAAATAAGAAAAATAAAAGAAAATCTTAGAAACCCACTCATAAATATTGACCTTCCCTCTTCCCCTACCTCCAGTTCCTACCTAAAACTTCACACGTGAGTGCCCACACACACATGCACACACCCAGGGAGAAATAACAACACTGGCTTTCAGAGGCTGTGCGAGGCTGTGAACTGACCTGTTCTCTAGATAGAACACATTTGTTCAGTCAGTTCATCACCTCCAAGTACAAGTCCACAGAATCCAACACTGCTGCCCCAAATGCCCAAGCTTTGAAGGGATCAGGAACACCTTGTGGGCCCAAGTAGCCCACGGGGGACTGGGTTGTTGGGGGCCCTCTGACAGGGCCATCAGAAGGATACACCATCCCCTTTCTCAGCAAAATCAAACTCCTCAGCAAAAGGCTATGGTTGCATTGCAGACTCTGGAATCAATCACAAAGCTTCTCAATGTCCATTCCATTTTGTCAGTTCAGCCTAAGCCATACACTCTGCAGTCCATTAGTACATCTTTCATCCAGAATGTCATCAAAAACTGCTCATGAACCATCAAATAAATCTCCTTGTCCCCAGATAGCAAAGGTGTGACCTCCACTTTCCATTTATACGTATTTGAAATTGTCATCGTGAGCTGTGAACCGTGTCCCTCTCATTTTTTTAAAGTATATTTATTTATTTACTTGAGAGAGATTGCACAAGTGGGGGAATGGCAGAGTGAGGAGAGAGAGAGAGAATCCCAAGCAGGCCTTGCACTGCCAGAGCAGAGGCTGATGCAAGGCTTGAACTTACAAAACCATGAGATCAAGACCTGACCTGAAACCAAAAGTCAACGTTTAACAACTGAACCCCCCAGGCCCCTCATGTTCCTCTCATGTTTGCATGTCATTAGGACCTCTAATCTGCCTATTCCTCATCAGATGAAGCCACATACCTTCCTCTCTATTAACTGCCACACAGTTGTCCCTGCACCAGGAGTAAGCATCAGTTAACACAAAGTGGGCCAAATCCACGGCCAGATCATTGTCTTGGCTGGACAACCTCCTCTTCCTCATCCTCCACTTGGTCTTCTCCCTTCTAGAGGTTCTCCAGCCTCTACAGTGCACCCAGGCTTTGGACATGGTTCATACAGACATGAGGGAAATGTGTCCTTGACCCTTAGAAGCCTAGACTAACTCTTGACAACTTTTTCCTACTTTTCTATGATTTTGCCTTTTATTGTTTTCTCTACATGGGGCTAATATTCATCCAGAACCACTTATTCAAATAATAAAGACTACTTTGGAATTTGCTTGCCCCTATGAAGGAGTCACTGGAGGCACTAAATGGAATCAATATTCTTGTGTGAGGACACTTCTGTTTACATAGAGAAAGTACCATGGAAAGGGTAGCAGTTCATAGTCAGTGAAACCTGAGTGTGAATCCCAGCTCCACCGAGAACCTCAGGTACAATCAGTGACCTTCTAAGTTTCGGTCATCTGACCTGAAAACACAGTGGAGATAATAGGAGCTATTTCAGTAATTTGCTACAAGTATTAAATAAGGTCCTTTGCACCAAGTCTGGATCATGTAAGCTCTCAATAAATGCTAGAAAATGTTAGGAATGATGTCACCATCATCATCAGTAGTGGCAGCAGTATTGCTATCATTTGAAGACTTGGTTTCCAAACTAGTTTTGTGGACAACTTATTTTCTGGTAACAGCACTTTAAATGTTATTTCTTCCTCTGTAACAGAAAATGAGGGTTCAGACTGTGGATCCTAATTCTAATTCCTTCTCCTCCTCCATTTATTAGTTACACAATGTTGAGCAAGCTACTTAACTGCTGTGAGACTCAGCCTCTTCATCTAAAAACTGCAGGTGATAATAGCACCTATTCCAAAGGGCCATTATAATTATTAAATGAGTTGATGCATGTAAAACGTTTAAAAGTGCTTAGCACATAGTAAGCGCTCAAGAAATGTTCTCAAAATCTGTAACGGGATGTGCTGACATCCACCGAGCAGATCATGGAGAGGATTTGAAATACTGTATGAAAAGTGCCAGCACAGTCTGGCATAAGTGGTTCTTAAGCCAATATATATATATCTTAAGAGTTCCCTGGGGTTCCTTTAATAAAACTCACCTCAGACCAGTTATAACAGAATCTCTAGGAGGGAGGCCAGGACAATTTTAAAGCTCCTCCATATGATTTTAATGTGCAGCTAGGGCAAAAAATCACTTGTCTAGCACCAGAAGTGAGTAAAGCCACTAAATGGTGGTCATCATTACTATATACACATGTATCCAAATGTACAAAAAAGAAGCAGGGAATGTTGCCTGATTTACAGAAAGATTAAATGCTTATTAAAAATATTATGAAATGATTCCTCTTACACCCACACTCCCCCCGACCGGGAGTTCATTTCCGAACCAGGACGCAGCTGCCAGAGAACAGGAAGAAGCTGATAGACATGACAGAAAGCTTTAGTTGCTACCGATGAACTACAGAAGCACACAGATGCCTTGTATATTTTCAGGGCTCAATGGCTGTTTGCTGAATTGAATTGACACCATGATGTAAGTCAATGGGGGGAAGACTGATTAGTAAATGATACTGTGGCTTAGGGCAGGACACACACACACACGCACGGGTATGCAGTCTCACAGGCACACGCCTCTCCCTGTCCTGCTTCACCTCACTGCAGTTCCGCCTCCTCTGAACCCTTCTCAACAAGCTCGACAGAATCACTACTGCCACACAAATATACAATTTGAGGGAGTCATACTTTCCCTTAGATTCATAAGCATTTATGCCTACTGCTATTCAATATGATGTTTTTCTGCAAGACAACGATGCTCTTAGAAATGGGAAATTTATGTCCACACAAAACCGTGTATACAAATGTTCATAGCAACATTATGCATGACAGCCAAAAAGTGAAAACAATTCCAAAGTCTAAAGATAGATGAGTGGACAAAGAAAACGTGGCATATCTGTACAACAGAATGCTATTTGGTAATAAAATTAAAGTACTGATGCTTGCTACAATGTGAGTGATTATGAAAAATGTTCTAAGGTGATGAAGTCCTACACAATGGATCGCATATTCTGTGATGCGTTTTATATGAAACATCCAGGGTCATCAAATTCACAGAGGCCAACAGTTGATTGGCAGTGGCCTTCAGCTGGGATGGGGGTGCGGTGGGTGTGGAGGAGTGCCTGAGAGCAGTAATGGGGAGTGACTGCTGAGTACAGGGTTTCTTTTGGGGACGATGAAAATGTTCTACAATTAGATAGTGGTGATGGTTACACAATTCTAAATACACTAAAAATCACTGAATTGTGTCCTTTTGGTATGTAAATTACATCTTAATAAAGCTGTTAAAAAAACAATATTCTTAACGATGACTCTGATCCACCAAAAAAAAAGGGGGGCGCCTAAAATATTTCATATACTTCAGCCAAGAAGTAGGAACAATATATATTTTAGGAAAAGTTCTTTAACATTTCAGCCTTTTCAATTATGTGGACATTTTGTTAACCCAAGTCAACTTTACCTCTCAACAGCAGGAGCTGAATGAGGCTGGCGAACAAGATTTTTGCCAAGCAAGGGTCACCTGAAGCTTCCAGAGGAAGAAACTGGAGGGGGGCATGCAGGGCAGGGGAGGGTGGGGAGAGTCCTACCTCCACAGTATTTCTGAGGGAAGTTCTGCCTGCTGGGCCAGCCTGGGAAGAAACATTCACCTGCCCTGTGGACAGAGGCGGGTCCCAGAAGGCCCTGCATGCTGGTAGGTTCCATTAGGGTCACTGCTCTCTAGCTGACCTGCCAGTTCTCATGCTATTTTTAAAATCTCTTGGGAATGTCCATTATGTTACCCATCCTGGAACCATTTACTCCTCCTCTTTACATTACAGAATCTCAATTTTGTTTGGGTTGCAATGCACAATCCCAAGGGAGAAATTGTGCTTGCTCTGAAGCCAGTTATGGCAATCCATTTCTTTGTTGTGAGCAGTCCAGTGGGGGGCAAGATTTCCAAGTCTGGCTAATAAGGGGAAGTCTGCTTGAGAGCATAGTGGAAGTACATATTCCTTAATTTTATTATTTAAAAAAAATTTTTAATGTTTATCTACATTTGAGAGAAAGAGGGAGAGACAGCAAACAAGCTAGGGAGGGACAGAGAGAGGGGGAGACAGAATCCAAAGCAGGCTCCAGGCTCTGAGCTGTCAACACAGACCCCAATGTGGGGCTTGAATTCATGAGCCGTGAGATCATGACCTGAGCTGAAGTCAGACACTTAACCAACTGAGCCACCCAGGTGCCCCTCTATTCCTTGATTTTAAAGAATCATAGGTATGTTTAAATATAGTCCAACCTCTTTGCTCTCTTCCATGAGTGTAACTGTGTAGATACTTTGACACTATGATGGAGACATTTCCTAGACACAGCGTTTGGAAGAGCAGAAGAATGACAAGAGCCTGGGTCCAGGATGAAACTACCAAGCTTTTGAATTGACTTTGGCACTGCCTACCTTCTAACTTCATATTATATAAAATAATTAAACACCTTATTACTTAACCCACCATTACTTGAATGTCTATTACATGTAATCAAAAGGATCTTAACTGGCACATCTACCAACCTAAAGATTCATAGCTCATTCCTGATGATGGCTTTCTGTTAGCATCAGTCTTGGCTATATATAGTCAGAGCTTAAATGAGTAGCAGTGAAAGAAGTGCTGAAGTAGGGACTTCAGAGGTAATAGGATGGTACTATGGCCATCAAGACTCTTCTCAGTCTGCACTAGCATCCTTGGGTGACATCCTCAAGATCACCTCATGGTCTCAGGTGACTGTTGGAGACCCAGCCTTCCCATTCTGATTCCAGGATGAGAGAAGGGGAAAGTTTAGGAGGTCAATAAAGAAGAATACTAAGTATCTAAATTTCCCAAAAACAATATCCTAAAGTACCACAGAACACTGCTTACACTCCAGGACTATGACATGTGATCATATTGTATTGCAAAGGAGGCTAATAAATGTCTACTACCTTGATACATTGTTATGGGTTCTATCTTTAAGAAAGAAGGGTAAAATGGATGTTGCAAAAACAATTAAAAATCTCTGTTATCCAGTGCATCTGTCCTCAGTTTCAGTATACTCTTCCACTAACCAAAGGTGACACCATCCAAAAAAACTGGGCTGGTGAATTGCATAGTCAGTGCATGAAATTTTTCCAATGTGA
This sequence comes from Suricata suricatta, assembly GCF_006229205.1. Taxonomy (NCBI): domain Eukaryota; kingdom Metazoa; phylum Chordata; class Mammalia; order Carnivora; family Herpestidae; genus Suricata; species Suricata suricatta. The sequence continues at coordinate 92,273,809 of NC_043702.1, read as the reverse complement.
CAGAATGTATGTGCTTTTTGAGATGACACTCTGAAAATAGGTAGTACATTTTTAATGAAATCCAAATGAAACTATTGGGTTACATGGAACTCTGAACACCAGTAAAATGATGAATTACTGATGGTACCTGGCTTGTCCCAGAAGATTCCGCAAGTGCCCAGGAGCCGCTGCTATTTGAGACAGAAAAATCATTCTAAGGAAAGAATCAGGTTTTTAATTTTAATTTCAAAAAATTAGCTCATGGTAAAATACCAACATACTGACTGTGTGCCGGTAAAACTTATTTTGAAGAAAAACATGGGATAAAATATCTTCTGCTACTTTGGGTTAATTACATAGTATTCTGGGAATAAAGAGTAAGTTACTTAAAAACGCTTAACTTTTACTACTCCTTATCTGTATAAACCAACATTTTCTCAAAACTGTGGTAACAAGGAAGAACATGTGGAACAAATTGGAAACTGGAATTGATAAAAGATGGCAACATTATGTCCTAATTTCAAATATTATGGATCATTAAAACAGTCCCATTTTTATCCCTGACTAACTTTGTATAAAATAAAAGGTACACATTTATGCTGATAAAATACTGAATTGTCTAGTCAATGTCATGGAATCCCAAGAAATATCTGATTTGAAAACAGAAATCTATCACTAAAAACGATTGGGAAGCAATTGCAAAAATGATTTGAGACCTACTGTCTTATTCTAAAAGTGAAAGTCAGACCAAATGTGGTTTGTACTTCTCTTCTTGCGTTCCAAACCAAAAACATTAAAAATAAGCATCACAAATCTTCTCATCGGATGAAAACCGTAACCCTGGCCATATCCTAATTTATGACTGGATATGACTTTGGAGCGTAGATCAGGCCATACACTTGGATTGTAACATCCTATCCCACAAATCACCAGCATTGCACAATTTCAAGCTCAATTGATAACAGGGACATTCCCTTTAATTCCCCACCCACACATCGCAAGCAAGCGGATGCATGCCTCGAAATCCACCTCCTCAGCAGCATCTCCTCCCAGTGCCAGCTAGCAGGCCAGCCCTGTCCAAGGCACCCTCTTCTCCCAGGCTAGCAAACACCCAAACACCGGCTCCTAGACTCCGCCCACTTTCTCACCTTCCTGTTCCAAAATCCGTTTCACACGATCTCATTGCTTGATGACTGCTAAGGGTTTTCAGGCTGCCCGATGGCCAAAGAGTGATGTTGTATCACAAGATTAAAACTTTTTGCTAGCTGCAGGCATGGACTCCTCCTTCTCAGTCCTGTTCTGTGAAACTGAAGCCAGGAGATACGCCTCTGCCTGCCATCCTCGCCAGCAGCTCTTCTTGATTTGTTTTATGTACCAAGGGTTCACATAAAATGTCATCAGAACAAAAGTTACACGTTTATCTATAAGAACTTTGGAAACAACAGCTTTTCTTGGAAATGGCTTGAGGGAGGCCAACGTGCTTGCTTTTCCGGAAACCCAGAAAGCAGCCTGTGCTCACACCACATACCAGCGATGGGAAACATGCCCCTCGTTGTGGTCTACAGTGAGAGGGCCACCTGTTTCTTGTCTTCAGAATTTTGAAAGAGTAAGTCTGTATTCATGTCGTCCATAACCTTGTGGTTGATTGCATGGGCTTGGTATAATATCCTAATGCAGTATTTTATCTTTTTAACTAAAGATTATTTTTAAAAATTGGTTCTCAAGGTAAAACTGCTTCATCATTTCAGCTGCATCTCTCCTGACTATATTGGACTCAGCAACATCAGCCTTGAGGACTGGCATCAGCAGCCAGGTAGGGACAGAGCACACTGTCCCTTCTGATGCATTTGGTGGCATTCTGGATGAGCACATACTGTCCTGTACTATTTCCTGCAGGTGACTTTTAGCCCACCACATTTTGCTTTACAGACCCCTGTGCTTTGGGGGCACCTGGGTGGCTCGGCTGGTTCAGCGTCTGACATCAGCTCAGGTCCTGATCTCACAGTTTGTGGGTTCGATCCCCACGCTGGGCTCTGTGCTGATGGTGTGGAGCCTGCTTGGGATTCTCTGTCTGCCTCTCTCTCAGCCCTTACCTGCTTGTGTTCTGTCTTTCAAAATAAATAAACATTAAAAAAATAATTTAAGAAAAGACCTTCTGTACCTCTTAATTTCCTTAAGGAGCAGCCATAGAGTCTAGCATTTGAATATGAACGCTGGCATCAGATTGCCTGAGATTAAATCCCCGCTTTGCCACTCATCTGCTGTGTGACCTTGAGCAATTGCTTAGCTTTGCTAAACTCAGCCTTTGTCAGCAGCAAAGTGCAGATTAAAAATATCTCCTATTTCTTCATAGGGTGCTGTGAGAAGGTAACATGCGAGAATGACTCAGCTCGTGTCTGGCAATGCTTGGTCCACATTAGCTAACATTTTGAATGTAACCAAGGTCTGTGCCTCCACTGAAACAAACGCTACTTAGAATCAGGGGCCCACAGGCTCATAGTGGTGTCTAATTCGCACGTACTGAACAAATGAATGGATATATCTGTAAGATCCAAACTCTCCTGCTGAGTGTGGACCATCAGAAAGTGAGTGGGCTTTACGGTCAGTGGATCTGAGTCTGTGTCCCGATTCCCTCTAGTCCAATTACCTCAACACCAGGCATCTTGCTGCCTGGGATGTTAAATATGAAGGGAATGCATGGCAGGGGGACTGCGAGGATGAAATGGGGTCATTTTAGGGAGTCAGTGTAGACTTGAGTGGTTACCTCCCCCCAGGTTACCTGGAGCACAGGGACCTGAGCCCAGAATCCTTTGGGGTCCAGTGAACACAGGCTGCTTTGGGAAGGAAGCAGATGCATTCTTAGCAAAATGCAGCCTGGGTTATAGTTCTTAGGAAATCGTATTAAAACTATGTGAATAGGAGGTCTGTCTTTCAGCTGTGAGGTTTGCTGCATTATAAACATTTGAGCTGAGAACAAGCTGCAGCCAGTGTGCAAGTTCTCTTTGTGGCCCCTCCCTACCCCCTAGATGATCAATTCTCACCTTCTTCCCTCCCAGCCCCCAACCTGGGAGACCTGACACCACAGGGCAGCAGAAACTGCAGAGAAATAGCTCATTATGTAAGCAGATAACCAAAGTCGAGAAATGTGTCGGACGCAAGAGAGACTTTGGAACTTGATGGGTTTCTGAGGCGGGGTAGGTGGACCCAGAAGTCTGGTGAGGGCCTCTGGGGAGGAAGAGAGGGTTATGTAGAGAGGAATTTGGGGATGGGGCTGTGATAGCCACAGAGGTGCCACTAAGATCCTTTCAAGAAGAGGGGCGCCTGGCTGGTTAAGCGTCTGACTCACCGTGTCAGCTCAGATCATGATCTCAGGGGTTCCTGAGTAAGAGGCCTGCATCAGAATCTGTGCTGACAGTGCAGAGCCTGCTTGGGATTCTCTCTTTCCCTCTTGCTCTCTGCCCCTCCCTGACTCACACTGTGTCTCTCTCTCAAAATAAACACACACAAAAAATTTTTTTTTGCTGTCCAGCTTCCAGAAGAGTGATTAGCTGATGCCCTCCAGCTGCTAGCATCTTCTGGCTTTGTGTCAGCCCTTTTGCCAATGCCACACTTTTCCTGGGTATCTGCCGGCCAGAGACAGCAAAAGAATCTGATCATTTCTGCCCAGAGCAGGACCCGTCTAGTCAGTGTCTTTGTTCCAAAGCTCCCTGCTACATCAGCCAACATTGGACAGAGTGGTGTCACAGCCTGAGGTCTCCTGGCACGTCATGCTCTTCTTTTCCCTTTCATCTTTCACAGACATTACCACCCCTACCCTGCCACTCTCCACGAGACTGCTTGTGCTCCTAACTCAGTCTCAGCATCTGCTTTGTGAAGCACCCAAGTGACCGGGGAAGGAAAAAGATCATTAGAAAAGAGACAGAAGACACCTCTGGAAGGCCCCTGAGAGCCCTGAGGTGCGTCTACACTAGTTAGGACCTGCTTCTGTTCTGGGCAAGGTAGGTGGCCAGCTTTGGGGATTAGGGCCCAGGGCTCTACAGCAAATACCACGGTTTGTTTTGAATGTACTTCTGAACCCTTGAATAGAGAAACCCTGAAATCTTGAAATGTTGGTCAGGGAACAGCAGGGGACATCTGCCTACCACCAGGTCCCTAGCAGGCATAGGAACAGGATGATAGAACGATTGGTTGTTAGGGAAGACCCCCTCATTGGAGAGACAATACAATGCTAGTTTTAGCAGCTCTGGCAGTGCCTCACCTCGGCAATAGCTTGAGACATAATGGAGAGAAAAGGAGCAAATTCAGAATGTCCATAATGTAAAACAAGGTTCAGCATCTGACGGACAGTTGATGGTCAAGAATTGCAGTTTTCATTTTATCCATAAATTGGCCCAATCCTACATTTCCGATCTCATCTCCCAGCCTGTGCTTGAGTTAAGTTCTCTTGCATATAACCGGGTTCCCATATAATAGTGACCTAATATAAAAGTTTATTTTCTCACTTCATTAAAGTGCCTGGAAGTGGTATGGGAGCTTCATGGTCAGCAGGGGTCCAGGCACTACATACTTTTTTTTAATGTTTATTTATTTTTGAGAGACAGAGCATGAGCAAAGGAAGAGCAGAGAGAGAAGGAGACATAGAATCTGAAGCAGGCTCCAGGCTCTGTGCTGTCAGCCCAGAGCCCAATGACGGGCTCAAACTCATGAACCACGAGATCATGACCTGAGCTGAAGTCAGCTGCTTAACCAACTGAGCCACGAGGTGCCCCATATACCTTTTTTTTTAATGTTAATTTATCTTTGAGAGAGAGAGAGAGTGTCCACATGTAAGTAGGGGAGGGGTAGAGAGATAGGGGCAGAAGATTCCATGCCGGCTCCACATTGACAGCAGAGAGCTCTATGTGGGACTTGAAGTCACAAACTGTGAGATTGTGACATGAGTTGAAATTGGATACTTAACCCACTGAGCCACTCCAACACCCTGTGGACCCTTTTCCTGTCTAAGCATTATCTTATAGTTTGCAATTTGAAGACAACCTCACAGTCATAAGGTGGTCACTACACCTCCAGGGATCACATCAAAGTTGCAGGCATCAGAAAAGGGGAAAAGACAAAGACAAAAAAGTACATGATTATGACTGTGCCAGGCCCTTTCAAAGATCTGTCTTGGGAGTCCCAGTCCTAAAAGACCTATTCTTCTAGCTCACTGGCCATTTTTGCTGCAAAAGATGCTGAGAAATGTAGCTTTCAAAATGGACCTATTACCTAACATAATAATGTGGGAAGTTTCCTATGAAGAGAAATATAGAAGGTAGTAATGTGTAGGCAACTAGTACCCTGTACATCTTTTTAAGCTGGTTTTCTCACAGTTCCTCATCCAAAGGGTCATCCAGCCCCAGGACTGCATGGACTATGTCTTCTGTACCATATTATCTAAATGTCCAAATGGAGGCCCCCATCCAAGGACCCAGACATGCCTCTTTTTCCCAGGAAACCTTTCCTAACCCCACCCCAGCCCAGTGACCTCGCTTCTCTTATTGAAAAGTTACTCAGTGGGCTACCATTTTCATTTGTTGTTCCTACACCACCAATGAGGATATGATATTTCACCTTACAGATAGCAATAGCAGATTATCATTACCTCTGAAGTCAACAGGAAGTACTAGGCACAATTTTAGGTACTATGTGAATCAGCATTGCTAACTCAATTCTTATAAATAAAGTCTGGATTATTCTCCTTGTAAAAGCACTCAAAGAACACTTTCTGTATCTTCACAGAATCACACAGAGTCTTCCTATTGCTTCTTCCCATTCATTTGACATTTCCTCTCACCAAGGGACTTGGTGTCATAGACAGCCTGGAGCTTACCTCCAAGCAGATGCCCTAATCAGACAGATTTCTAACCTACCTTCGGGCAAGAGATGGGGAGGCTCTCATCTTGTGCAGAACATTACCAGCTGCCTACCCTCACATCTCATCTTTTCCCCCCTAACAGAACTCTGATTTAAGGAAGAGGGGGTGTAGAAAGCAGTGACGTTCCGAGCCAAACCAAACCAAGCCAAACAGAACCAACGAGAATCTACACTCTTCCCCCCCTTGTAGCCATAGGCGGCCATGTGACAGAGCGTATGCAATCATATGGATAGGTGGCCACGGGACCTAGTCCTAGCCAATTAGATACAGATAGGAACTGTTACAGCTCGAGACAGCACTTTTAACTTTGCTGGCCCTCACATTTTTTGCCTTCCAGCCTTTCCCCTCCCTGCTGACAAGGACAGACAAATGTAGGCGTTGGAGCAACCATCCTGAAACCGTGCAATAAGCATGAAGACAAAACCACGTGGTAAATATGGCTAAACGGAAAGAAGCCGTTGGCCCCTGCTGGCACAGTGCAAGGCTGCACTGGCTACCTTCTGACTTTACTTTATTTGGCAGAAAGTAACCTCCCCACAAAGTTTAGCGACTCTTGCTCAGACCTTTGTAACCTTCAGCAGAAAGCAATTCTAAACAGTCCCTCAGAAGAAGAAGTGTCCCAGCAGCTAAATGTTCTACTTAAGCAGGAGGTCACTTTGGGGCTTGGGCACCCTCCCAGTACAGTGTTTTATATGCAAACATCACGGAGCTCTGTTCCTTTCATTGGAATTTGTGGCTGTGTTGGCTGCCATGCTGCCCAATCATCCTCAGATACTGTAATTTCTATGCCCTTCAATCTGGCATAATGTACAATAAGTTTACATCATTAGTGGGACCCAAAATGTCAACAGCATATGCATTTTCATAAACTCTTCAAACAAATGCAGTAAAGCATGCATTGTTCCAAACGTAACAAAGGAGAAGCCGCTGAAAATGAGATGCCACTCCAATTACTTCCTATTCATCAGGACACACCTTTTTCACCTTGAAGTGGCTCTCTTTCATCACATGATGACTAATCCAATTCTGATATGTTCAGAATACACCATAAATCTTTCAGCCTCACTAAATTATGGGAATTTTTTTTTCTTAATCATTGTAAGTAGGTGCTGAGAAGACAGAGCTGGCCCTTCAACTGTCAGAAAAATTCAACTCTTCCTTAATCAGCTTCCTGCTGACACCTAAAGGAGGGATCAGTCAGGAGTCCTCATTTGCCAGGACTCAGGCGTTGGCAGAGTTATACATTGCAGCTAGGAAGGTCCCAGAGACGGGCCAGTCACCCAGCCATCTTGGGATGGAGGGCTTGGGCCCCTCCACAAAAAACAGAGCAACAAAAAGTGCTACCTCTCTCCTTAACTACAATTCACCCCTCAGTCCTATACTCACTGCCTGTGGTCGTCATTTAACGGACATTTTTAATAAGGCTGGGTGCCTTTTATTTCACTCATGTCGTCTATGCATACCTTAGGGGAAAAAATTAACAGTTAGTTTGGTGGTCATCCTCTAGCCTCAGGGATGCCTGCGGATTCAGCTCTGTCAGCATTTCCTCAGGGAGCCCTTAAGCTGAGGCCTATCCTGGACCCAAGGTGAATGGAAAGCCAGCAGAGGACAGCACGCCCTTTCAAGCACCTGGACCACATCACTGAGACTTTACTGGGATTGGAGGAACCGACATTGATGAGCTACATCTGCAGCAGAGAAGGGGCATTAGTCACACACCTCTCAGGGTCCCAGAGTCCAGAGAACAGATTGTGAGAGGGAGATTTGCATGATGGAAGTTTCTGGAAGAGGGCTTTCGTGATCTGTACCTGTGAGGGAGTGAAGGCAAGGGAATTAGGTAGAGGAAGAAATGAATTGCAATTTATTTGTAAAAGAGGCCTCCGCTGATCTCCTGGAAAAAGGAGGCATGGTTCCTTACAGATGTCCCATACTGGAGTAACCCCTGAAAGAGACTCAGCTAGAAGTCATCAGCAGCTGACACCCCCGGGTAGCTGGCGGGGAGGAGTGACTAGGCTCTGAAGCGGGGGATCTGAGCAGAGCCACTCAGAATCCATCACAGAAAATATGAAGGGACCCCAACACTTCTGGCTTTCTGTAGGACCCAGTTCCCCCAGTTACCATTAGTAGTGTCTCATACACATCTAACTTCTCAAGGTTTCCATGTCCATGTGTAATATATGTATATAAAATTAGGGTAAGAACTCCTTCCCTAGTTAATATTTGTGAAGAGCCAGTGTAAATATAAAAGTAAACGAAGCCATCAGTGAAGCAGCCATCAAATATGAGACATTATTATTAAAATCAGAGCATCCGTATGACGGGGCAGGGCCTGGTTTTCATGCAGCACACATCAGCTGTCACCGATATCATGACTTTTACAGTTTTCAGTTAAGAATAATTCGGCCTACGTGGCTGCGAACCTTGGAACCTAGTCATGTTGCATGTAGGTGTCAAGGAATTCAGAAAGCCATGCAGAAACATGACAAGATAACATGTGTCTTATTTTCTGGGGTTCCTGGAGCAGGAAAGTGAAGCGAGAGGCCAGCGGAGACAATCATTTCAGGAAGCTTCCAGAGCACAGCACACAGCACTCCTCAGCTCCATCATATTCACAGCACCACTGCTAGAAGCCATGTGCGGGCGGGGGCCCTGAGAAAACCCGAGAGGCAGTGCGTTTACAAACACCGAGGACTGCTCCAATAGTAGAGTTAGGTCTCTTCCTAAAAATATTTTTTTTAATGTTTATTTTTGAGAGACACACACACACAGAGCACAAGTGGGGGTGGGCCAGAGAGAGAGGGAGACACAGAAATGGAAGCAGGCTCCAGGCTCTGAGCTGTCAGCACAGAGCCCAATGTGGGGCTCAAACCCACTAATGGCAAGATCATAACCTGAGCCATGTCAGATGCCTAACTGATTGAGCGTATATCTCTTATGAGGGACACTGAAACTAAGAGCCTATCCTTGACATTGTATATGACCATTCATATTTAGATAGGAGCAACTTCTCTCAATTTTATAGAAGCTTTTAAATATGAATTTCATGCCTATGTTAGTCAAGGTCTCCAAAGAAACAGAAACAATTTAAACATGTATGTGTATACATATAAAATGTCTGTGACTATATATTCACAGGCACATATTTAAATATATACCAACAGTTGTGGAAGCTGGCAACTCCAAAATGTTTTGGGTGGGCCAGCAGTTTACAGGCCTGGGAAGAGCCAAGTTACTGTTAGGGCTCTGAGACCGTGTCCCAGGTCACTGCACCTTGCCACCAGCTCTTGCTGGGACGCTCTTTCTTCTTCCACTTGTCAAAATTCTATTTATGTTTCAAGATACTCAAATGTCATTTTTAAAATGAAGTTTTCCCTAATGTCACACTGATTCTTCTCATTCCCTTTTCCTCATCGTAATTATTCCCACCTTTGGGTAGAAAGGTATTCCTACCTCAGGCACTATTCATAATCCCTTGTTGAGAGGTCTGAACACTGTCTGATTTACTGTATAGTTTGCTGTGTGGATGTCCCCTTGCCCTCCCTTCTCCACAAAATCATAAGCTCTTTGGGAATAGGAACTAGGATTTCCTCTTTTTTGGTTTATTCCCAGTAGATCACACAATGTCTGGTATAGAATAAATATATTTACCTAGCATTTATTTTGTGCATTTATTTCTCATACAATAGATACATTCACTTAGCACCAACTTGGAGCCAGGTGCTATACTAATTATGTGTGTAATATCACCAATGATTACAAAGGCCTGAGAGTTAGATAGTATCCCCATTCTACAGATGAAGAAACTGAGACTCAAAGAGGTTTAAATGATTTGCCTAAGACTGTACCTAAGTTTCAGCCAGAATCTGTCTGACTCCACCACAGGCCTCAGGCAATCGGACACCTTATTCATGGCAAGTACAGTGGATCTCTAAAACAAAGAAGAGTAAACTCACAGGAAGGGCATTTGCTATTTATTACTCTAGAGTCTTGAGGGATGAAAACAATCATTCTCTCTCCTTTACCCAAACAAGCACAAACACATGGATACAATTTTGCTGTACAGATTACCCTAAAAGCAAAAAGACTGCTTTTTCTCATTTTGTATTATTGAATAGGAAATGTTTTATGGATTAATGAAGTTGAGGGATGAGCAGCTAGTAAATCTAACCATAAGAGGAGACATTCTAGATCATAAAGCATATTTTATTCATCTTGACAGTTGTGGTTTAATTTTAAGTATTTATGATATTACTTCATAGTAAATATGTCTAATTCATGGAAGCTAGGTAATATGAGATCCAACTTTGGAAATTTGCTCAAGTTTTTACCATTAAAGCTACATGTAAATGGATTTTGTGCTAAGAATTATGGGTTTTATATAGTAATGACATGAAAATTATCCATATTCCTCTCTACTGTAAAAGCACTACTTCCACAGCTACTACCATTACCATTACCAAAATGACACTTGATTCTGGGGGAGTAAATCAACTAACATGTCCTCTAGTATACATCATTTGAAGTGAATATGAAAAATGCCACAATGGGGAGTCATTATATTAAAAATAAAATTGCCCTTTGAGCTTACTTAAAAAAAATCCATGTGTTCTAGATTTTGTAACCTGAAGAATTACACATTCTTGCATCAATGTTTTTACTTTTAAAAGAAATAGTTGATTCTCATAGAAAACCCTTTTTTGATATTGCACATCTTTATGTTTGGGGCTAGAGAGAAAGCAATGGGATTTTAAGTGATTTAAATCTTTTTAAAGACCACAGCTATGACTCCCCCACCAGCTGTGAGGGGACTTGGTCTCTGGGTCCAATGGACTGTGACATATTTACAAAAGAAAGCAGAGAACGTAACCTTTGGCTTCCCTGACAATCCTCATATGAAAGATTTGCCTGTGATTTAGGGAGACGCAGTGAAGAATCGTCATGGGGGTTTCTGACCATGCTCGTATTTATGAGCAGTTGTTCGTCATCCAAACCCACTGAGACGCTCCACATTACTGCAATTCATATCTTGGATGCCAAGGAGGGGAGCTCCAGAGCATGGAAGAACTCTATTCTGAAAACACAACAAAAAAAGTTTTGAGATCGAGTTTCTACCCTTTTGAGGAGTAGAAGGACAAGACAAGGAATACCAACAACGACCTTGGTGTTCTGTTCAACTTATTTTACCTAAGAATTTTTTGCACTAAATTGCATTGCAATTTCAAAGTCTTTCCATCAATAAGTTAGGAGAGCACAGAGAAACTTTTTATAGTGCACTGTCACTGATTTGCCCTATGCGCAAATTTCACACCTTGGTCCCCACGATAAGAAAAGTGGGGAGGTTCTGCCATCAGGAGAGGGCCCTATTGAAGATTCTAGATAAAACTCTGTCCTCCTGTGGAAGCCTAATATGATAGCACCTGTAGGGAACGGGCAGAGGGTAACATGTGCACGAGACCTGAGGTATCCCATCCAGGGTCAAAGAGTGGACCCACCACATTCTCACGAGAAACCTTCTCCAATTTAAAAAGGAAAATCCATTGTAGCATGTAGCCAGGCCAGAAGAACATTTTGCGCCAGGCTGCACATTCTCAAGGGGCTCTCCAGTTTAGACTTTAAAAGCCATCTTCAAAAGAGGCTTTCAAATCATTAGTTACTGACAAGATTGGAAAGTATATATGATGAGCATCACACATCTTTGTTTGTCCACTGGCTGAATTACCCTAATGAACTTTAGTGAGCAATGAATTGATACATGTCATGCATCCCAGGATTATCTTTTGTGTTTAAATATATGGTTTTAATTTTAAAACTTAAAAAATACCACTTTAATATCTTAATTTTTTTAACATACTAGAGACTTTAACAGGTGAGAGTTGAGAGTACAGGAAAGACCAAGAATGAGAAAGAGAGAGAGAAAGGGAGCCACCTGCATATCTGTCACATCCTTGCTGTAGCATAAAATGTCCTTTCCTGCCTCAATGCCTTGAGCCCTACCTAGCCTTCACGTGAGCTCACCTAGCTGAGATACAGCTGGCTGCTTCCCTCTCCCCCAGAATTCTAATAACACACCAGCATTCTTTATTTTAGCGCATAGCTGTTTGATCTTTCAATTAGGTCAAAGAAACTTTGGCTGCCATGTTCATTCTCTTCTTGCCTGAGCAAAGTCCTATTCATGCTTGAAGACTCAGCCTGGGCACCACCTCTTTTAAGAACCCTTCTAGGGGCACCTAGGTAGCTCAGTCGGTTGATCATCCAACTTCGGCTCAGGTCATGATCTCATGGATCGTGGGTTCGAGCCCTGCGTCGGGCTCTGTGCTGACAGCTAGCTCAGAGCCTGGAGCCTGCTTCAGATTCTGTACCTCCCTCTCTCTTTAATCCTCCCCTGCCCATGCTGTCTCTCTCTGTCTCTCAAAAATAAATAAAAAACATTTAAAAAATTTAAAAAAAGAAGTCTTCTAGACATCTTCTGTTTGCACCCCCCCATTCATTGTCAGCCTGTATGCTCCTTTAGTATCCTTGGCACCCCTCTGTCTCTGCCCGTGCCACGGCAGAGGAATTCTGCTTACGTGTTGGTCTCACTGAGTTGTGATCTACTCTGAGTCAGGCATTCTGTGTTAAGCATCAACGAATCCCCAGCAGCTAACACAGTGCGTGGGGCAGAGCCAGGACTCAGTGTGTGTTGAACTTCATGAACTACTTTGAATTACTTCTTCCAATTTAAGTCTTATCTACTCTGTCAGTCTCTCTGATCCCCAAGGGTGGGTAAGATGCATATCTGATCACAAGAATATCTCTAACATTTGGTGCATAATAGGACGTAGTAAATATTTGTTGAATGAGTGAATGAATGTGTCCTGACCTTAGCCTCTCACTATAATTTCAAGTTGCAGGAGAAATGAGAACATAAAAATTCCATCTGTGAAAGTATATTTCCTATTTACAACTTTTTTTTTCTAAATTCCCTGTCAAGAGTGATTTCCTTTCCATAGATTTCCTTTCCATAGATTTCCTTTCTTTGGTTTTTGCCAGAAGAGAACATCTGCTGTGGCCTAGAAGGAAAATATACCTGTGGTTCAGGGTGGGGCAGAAACTCAAGAGTTTTCCAGATGTTTTCTACCAAGATCTGATGTTTAAGTGTCTAGAGAAAGTCATCAGTGTGACATAGCCCAGGTAGAACAAGAATTTTGCCAGTGTTCATTCATACATTCACATAGTCTCTCAACAAACGTTGACTGAGCATCTTCTCTGGGCCAGGTGAGGCCCTGTGCGAGCTGCCAGGGAAACAATGATGGGTAACAGACAAACCTTTTCTTTCCAAGACTTCAGAGCCTACTAGGAAATTAACAGCAATGAAATCAACAACTCTGAATCTGTGTGGTCAGTGCTGTGTTAGCAGTAAACACAGGGTATGAATAAAGCAATGATCAGAGTTACTGTGCATCAGAAACTTGTCTTTACTTCCAAAATAGGTAGGGCCACATGTGAGGCTGTGGGCTCCCAGGGCCGTGTAAGATTGGCAATTACTTTGACTGGGATGTGGATGACACTCAGATGATGCTGGGGTACACAAGCGAGAAGAATACAAAGAGTTGTCTACATGAGGATCTTGCTTTGCCATCCACTGAGTGTAGACCAGGCCTCCCAAACTTTCTTATGCATTTGAATCATCCGGAAAGCCTGCTAAACATGCAGATTCTTTTTCAGTGGGATCAGGGAAAGGGTTGAGATTCTACATTTCTAATAAGTTCTCTAGTGATACTGATGCTGCTGGTCCACACTTTGAGGAGCAAGAATACAGAAGAAAGATTACTGGCTTTCAAAAGCCCAAATTTTGGCTGCAACTGCCTGGATATCAAATCCTACATCTAACAATTAACTATATGCATTGCTCTTGGTGAATTACTTTTGCTTCTTGATCCTCAGTTTGCTACATTTGTAAAAAGATAATAAAATCCACATCATAAGATTGCTATAAGGATTAAATGAGAGCATTTGAAATAGATACTCAGGGGCGCCTGGGTGGCTCAGTCGGTTGAGTGTCTGGTTTCGGCTCAGGTCATGATCTCATAGCTCGTTGGTTCAAGCCCCACGTTGGGCTCTGTGCTGACAGCCTGGAGCCTACAGCCTGCTTCAGATTCTGTGTCTCCCTCTCTCTGACCCTCCCCTGTTCATGCTGTCTTTCTCTGTCTCTCAAAAATAAATTAAAAACATTAAAAAAAAGAAATAGATACTCAATAATTACTAGCTATTACTCAGAGAACTCCCCCCCCCCTTTCTTAAAATGTGTTTGGAGAGCATCAGAAGAAAATTCCAAATCTTCCATGCTCAGATACACTTCTACTTCCTTTTGACCAGTATTCTCAGTTCCTCTCCATGAGGGCCCACTGTCTGTCTGGGATTTCGTTTTTATTCCCAGCACCTCTCAATTTAATATCAGATGCTATTCATGAACTAGCTGGCCTGTTTATCTGGGTTATTAATAAAGCTGCTAAGTGAGACTGGAGGGGAAGCCGGAGTCCCCTGCTCTCTGCCTCCCCATAAATCACCACCCTGAGCTGGGAGGGTGTCTACCACTTGTCAGTTCCTATCACCCCACACATCTCAATGAAGTGGAATGAATCTCATGATTAAAGTTTCATGAGATGCCACATCAAACATCCTCTAAACCTCAAGGTCTAACACTTCGACAGTACTTGCTTTTGTCTGCTCATCCTCCGGTGTTATCACAGAAAAAGCACGCAGGTGCACCTTGCAGAATAGGATTTTTTCCTTTGGACACCCCCACTGTGGATTCTTCATAAAGCTGTTATCTCCTTGGCATTGAGCAGCTTGCTTTCAGCCTCAGCACCCCACCTGACAGGTGACCAGCTGGCTCTGTACATAATATATGCCTTTTACCTTGGTAATAAATCTGGCGGCTGTCCACCTGCCAGCCTGCCCGTGGCTCTGGTCACCTGAATATTCGTGCTGCTGGATCTAGGCAGGCATTTCTCCAGCCCCTCTCATACGTGCATAGTCAACAACCTCTTCCTCACAACCACGTGCTCCCATACCCCTAAGAACAACTTTTCTGTGAATCTGACCTGTGTGGGTTCACATGTTACACAGCAGAGAAATAGGCCTACTTTCTTTTGAAAATAACAATAAAGGGCTCCTTGCCTGAAATCTGCAAGGCTTTCTACCAGTCAAATACATCCGCATCTTAACATCATTAAATGAGTATTCCTTGAGGCTTCCCAAACAATTCAGTATGAAGTAACAACCATGACCCCAAACTCCTATAACACCAATGGAACCCTCCAGAAAAGATTAGAGAAATTTTAGAATCCACTTCAAGAATGCTTCATATTTGTATCCTTTGGCCCATTTTTTTAAAGGAAGCGCATCATATTCCCCAGAAGGGAGAAATTAATATAAAGACAGGTCCCTGAGTTTGCAAGCTGGCTATAGCCCTCCTGAAAGAAATCTGTGGTATGCAGAAAAGAGGGGAGGTCTGCAGCACTGAGGCAAGAATGTAGTCTCAAAGCTTGCAAAGGGAGGGCTATTGACCAGAAAACTCATTTTTTCCCATTTGGGGATCCAGGAATCTCAAAGCCAAAAATTCATACTATCTTTTGTCTAAATTTCTCTTCTTCCTATCCTTAAATCCTCACAAGATCCAAAATTGCACTTTTTCTAAAATTTCACTATTTCTTTTTGTTTTTGTTTTACATTTATTTATTTTTGAGAGACAAAGAGTGAGCATGGGAGGAGCAGAGAGAGAAAGAGACACAGAATCCAAAGCAGGCTCCAGGCTCTGAGCTAACGGTCTTCACATAGCCTGATGTGGGGCCTGAACCCACAAACTGTGAGATCATTACCTGAGCCAAAGTCAGATGCTCAACTGACTGAGCCACCCATTCACCCCAAACTTCACTATTTCAAACAGAAAGCATTTGGCTATGTCCATTGCATTCTCACATGCATGGTCTTTCTCTCAATGTCCCCTACGCATGCGCGCGCACACACACCTGATGCCTCACTGTCATCTATAACTGCACTGTCCTGTATGGTGGTCAATAGACACATGTAGCTCTTTAACTGAAGTTTAAGTTAAAATTAAATATAATTTAAAATTCAGTTATTTGATCACACTAACCATATTTTAGTAGCCACGTGTGACTAGTTGCTACCTGTTTAACAGCACTGATAGAGAACATTTCCATCATTGCAGAGAGTTTTATTAGCCAGTGTTGATGTATACCATACATATCATATGATAAATAGGAAATACGTGTTAACTAATTGGCTAAATGAATGAATGTGCACTATGGTTTTTCAAAATACACATTTTTTCCTTGTCTTTATTCAGCTTCTCTAAACATTGCTTACTTATTTAGGAGTAAATGACACTAAATTCTCTGACCTCACATCATATACTTATAGAGCTACCTTATTTGGCACATATTTCAATATAAATATAACTTATTTAATTCTTTCTAATCCAGTGAGGAAGTTTCACAGATTTGTCTATGTATACAATTTCTGTGAGGTAAAAGTCACTAAAATTTTTTTAAAAATCAACAAACATGTGGTTACTTTTAACATATGTGACTAGTAAGGGATTAAAATTCATAATACATAAAGATTTAGAAAATCCATTTGGGGGTGCCTTGGTAGTTCAGTTGGTTAAGTGTTGACTTCAGCTCAGGTCATGATCTCACAATTTTGGGCTTGAGCCCTGCATCAGACTCTGTGCTGACAGTTCAGAGCCTGGAGCCTGCTTCAGCTTCTGTGTCTCCCTTTCTCTCTGCCCCTCTCC
The DNA here is from genome assembly GCF_006229205.1 of Suricata suricatta. Taxonomy (NCBI): domain Eukaryota; kingdom Metazoa; phylum Chordata; class Mammalia; order Carnivora; family Herpestidae; genus Suricata; species Suricata suricatta. The sequence continues at coordinate 92,257,115 of NC_043702.1, read as the reverse complement.
TGCTTACACTCTGTCTCTGTCAATTTCTCTTAAAAATAAACATTAAAAACTTTTTTAATCAATTTGAAAAATGCTCCAATAAGCAATGGACAAAAGAAAAAAGCCAACTCACAAAAGACTACAAACATTTTGTTCATTAAAAATTAACCTTACTACGAATCAAAGAAAGGCAATCAAACAGCAATAAGATATGTTTGCCTACCAGTCTGATAAAGATTAAAAACTACTCTCATAATCAGCACTGGCAGGAACGTGGGGAATAGGCACATCGGATCTCCACGTCCTGAATGGTAAACTGATATGGCCTTTGAGGAGACCCCTCAGCAGTTGCAACCAAAATTTCGAATACGCGTGTATCTTTATCAGCAATTCCATTTCTACTCAGTACTCAGCAGTACTGAGACAAATGCACAGAGACTTATGTACCTGGAAGTTTAGTAGAGCACTGTTTATAGGAGTGAAAAATAGATACATCTAAAAGTCTGCTGGGGCACCTGGGTGGCTCAGTTATTTGAGTGCTTGGCCCATAATTTCTGCTCAGGTCATGATCCCCGGGTTGTGGGATCAAGCCCCATGTGAGGCTCGTGCTGAGCATGGAGCCTACTTGAGCATCTTGCTTTCTCTCTCTCTGTCCCTCTCCCTGCTCTTGCTCACTCTCTCTCTCTCAAATAAATAAATAAATAGATAAATACATGCATGCTAACAGGTTATAAAAATGCAATGGAATATAGTGTTATTAGGTTTTTAAAGCAGTTTTCTATTACTAAAGTAATATATTGATAAGTCAAAAAATAAGATGCAAAATATTTTATATGTTATCACTAATATACATGTATACACACAGAGCTACATAGATGGCCCACTTATTGAGGGCTATCTGTGCCCATCTATATTCTAGCTGGTTTATATATTACCACATATCATTTTCACATAAACCTATGATATAGGTACTGTTATTATTTACTTTTACAGATAAGGGCACTGATGGAGAAAACACTAGCATAAAATCATTTACCTAGTAAATGGCAAAATTAGGATTTGAATCCAAGGACACTGGTCTCAGAGTCTTCCTACCTAACACTGCCAAGCAGTGTGTTGGGAGGCTTTGGGGAAGATACAGACAAACAGAAACAGAGACAGAGACATAAAGAGACTGATTCCAAATGTTCACACTTGGTTACATCTAGTAAGTGTAATTAGGCCTAGACGTGGTTGGACAAGGAGGAATAGATAAGAAAGTTGAGAAAAAACAAGAAATAGAGGAAAGTTTTCCTTTTTACAACTTTATAATCTTTAAATTTTATGATAATCATGATCACACAATGAAAAATTAAAATCTAGAAAATTCTATCTGATTTTTTCTTAAGGGCTTAGAAATATTGCTGTTCATGGACAGCTTGGAAACTTCACACACATTCAGTGATCTGGAGAGAAGTCACAAGGATCCTAGCAAAAACCAAGGCTGAACAGTCTTCTGGTTTAAGAGATTTGCAACACTCAAGAAAAGACACACTGGCCAAGAGCGACACTCCAGTCGGCTGCCTGAACTCAAGCCCACCTCTTTCAGATGCCTGTAGCTTTGTCCTTGGGTGGTGACTTGGCCACACTGAGCTTTGGTTTCCTCACCTGCATAAAAGCAGCAACGATCCGTCCTCCCCCGTAGGCTTAATGAGTATGGAACAAAGTGTGAGGGAAGCGCTTCAGGTGAAGCCCGTGCACTGCTAGACTCACCCAGCATTGACTACCATGGTCATCGCTCCTACACTGAACTCTTACCACCCCCTCCTCCTTGCAATTTGGAAATGAGACTGCAAGTTGATCAGGTCATCTGAAGGAGTCCAAAGACAAGCAGAACTAATGCAGCACACTAAACAGGGGGTCTGAAGATAAATGAGAGACTATGGCCAGGTAACTATTGATTACAAATATTAATAAGGTCTAAAGGAACACCTCTTAAAGGGCTATAGGCGTTTAAGTTCTGGAAGTCCACTCTGTGTCCATCAGCTCTCAGAATATGTCAACAGTTTTATTCAGAAAGTTGGTATCTACCATCACTCTCCTATTTACTAAGGATGCAAAGTTCCCAACAACCTTATAAACCCTTCTTATTTCCAAAGCTCTTGCTCTCAGTTCATTGCTCCTGCCTGTCACAAGCAAAGAATATGGGTTCAGTAAGGGAACATGGCAAATCCCATTTTAAAACATCATTTTTTTTGAGAGAGAGAGAGTGCATGCATGCATGTGAGTGTGAGGGGAGGAGGGTCAGAGAGAGAGAGAAAGAGAAAGAATCTTAAGCAGGTTCCACACATAGTGCAAAGCCCAACTCAGAACTCAAGCTCATAATTGTAAGATCATGACTTGAGCCAAAATCAAGAGACTAATGCTTAACCAACTATGCCACCCAGGTGCTCCTAAAACACTTTTTTAATGAACAAAATAAAAACACTAGAAACTCCTTTTAAGGACAAGGGTCCAGAAGGTGTCCATCCAAGATTTAACTGCCATGTGATTGAAGCGATAATTTTGAAAATGACTATCTAAACAAAGTACACTCTCCACCTCAATGTCTATCCTGCTCCACATTACTTCTGTGTGGGGACACAACTATTTCCACAGACACGCACATTCACACATGCACACATACACATATGTGCGTGCGCATGCGCACACACACACACACACACACACACACACACACACATACACAGAGCCTCCCTCCCACATTTTCAAAGGCTGTTTTGAAACACAAGGCCCAGCCAGGTTAACAAAACATGCTTGAGGCTATGTTCTGTGTGTTCATTAAACTATAAAGCATCTTAAACCTATAATTAATTCTAGGTAAATTAAAGGCAAGACACAGCCATGGTACTATTGCAAGAATATTTGTGCTAATATCTTCCATTTTTTTACACTAAATCACCCTGCTGAAAGGTTTAACAGCCATTCACATTTATAACTGCTTTCTAGATTTTTTTCGCCTACCTCAGTTGTCAAAGCATTAAGGAAGCTGACTTTTGGGAAGAATTCCAATTCAGAGTTATTTTTCCGTGAGGTACTTAAGACTCCACACAGCAGCTCGTGATTATGTTGGCAGTGGCTTTGCATAACTGTTAGTTTCCTGTAGTATAAATAAGTGAACAGCTACGAATGCCAGTGTTTTGCTCTGACCAAGAAAAAGCTCACAATAAATGACAAGGAATTGCCCTCATTGGACTACTTAAGTTTTTGGATTTTTTTTCTGAAGGGGTAAGTTCAACCAAGGCAGTAGAGCTCAGTGATCATTTAATACATGCTACCACCCTGAGATCCTCCTTCAAATTAAAAAAAAAAATGTCTAATTCCCAAAGTCGTTTTTAGTTGACAAAGTCAGCTGGACAAAGGCCATGTGATGAACTCCAATGCAGATAGTGTCCAGTTTTTGCTAAAGGCAGTTCAGAGAAAGTCAGAGCCTTTGCCCTTTTGAGATTTAGACTGAGAAGGAAGAAAAAGAAGCCTGGGCTAGGACAGAGGATAGATCAGAAGGTCCACATGGGAATTTGCAGAGAAGATAGCTTAGGAAGAAGGGAATGTGCAAATGGAACTCAGGAGCTACCGCTGAGAAAGAGAGAGACTTTGCTCCTCATCAGCTGTGCTGGTCAAGAGCAGTATAGGGACTCTGCGGGGTGATATCAAGGACTTGACGGAGCATACACCTTCTGCTTCTCCACATCCTCCAAAGTGGCCAGCACTAAATGTTCCCCAAGCAGTGTCTGTTCTCCTCACGCCCCCTCACCCACAATAATCCTGCTGTATTGAGCAAAAAGCCAGGAAAATACCTTCCCGCAGTGTCTTGCTGTCATTAACTATCCTTCCACCTTATCTCCTCCCCTGCCCTTTTATCCCCCCACCCTTATTCCAGCCGGGGTACCCCCTTTCTCCAGGACCAGTGAGTTGACTATACACTCATGTGTCTCAAATGTGTTCAGTAGTTTTTACTTGCCTGTCTTCCCCTCGAGAAAATTAGTTTCTCCAGTATAAGACAGTGACTTAGATGACTTTTTTTTTTTTTTTTTTTGAGAGACAGAGACAGACAGCACAAGCAGGGGAGGATCAGAGAGAGAAAGAGATACAGAATCCAAAGACAGGCTCCAGGCTCTGAACCCACGAATCATGAGATCATGACCCGAGCCAAAGTTGGACACTTAACTAACTGAGCCACCCAGGTGCCCAGATGACTTTTATCCTTAGAGCCTAGCCTAGTGCTTGCACATCGTGGAGTCTTGAGAAATGGTTTTTGAAAGAACAAATTAATTAACGAAGTTTGTGTTTTCTGCATTTGCAATTGCCTTTATTATGTGTTGCCCGACAAAGAAATAGTAACACATACTGCATTAAGCAAATCCTTTTAACTGATTATTTAAATATGTTTAAATCACTGAGATAACATAGTGACTAACCAGATAATACCTGTTTATCATAATATATATTATATATAATAATATGAGTAAATATATAACATTAATAATATATACAACCTTATGTTATCATATAAAAAAGTATTACATTATACATATATATAGGTATAGATTCACAAAAACAAGTTTTGCAATGAATGATATCATTACAAGTCACCTCTATCTGATGTTGCAAGAACTACTTGAACAACCACTGTTATTTTCACCAAGATAGTCATTTTAAATTTTGTTTTATAATGGACATCAGTCATACACAAAAGTAGAGAGAACACAGTATAATAAACTGCATGAACTCATGACTCAACCATGTTCGACTCAGAACTAGTCTTATTACATATCTGTCCTTAGCTAACTCTCTGCCCTGTGTCACATTAAAACAAATCTCAGACTTCATATCATCTATAAATATTTCAGTAAGTATCTCTAAAGGATTCTTTTTAATATATAGTATCTAATCATACCTAAAACCTTAATCATTCTTTAATATCAAATATTTAGTCAGTGTTCAAATTTCTAATTGAAACATAGTTTGGGGGTACCTGGGTGGCTCAGTCAGTTAAGCCTCCGACTTTGGCTCAGGTCAGATCTCACGTTCGTGGGTTTGAGCCCCACATCAGGCTCTGTGCTGACAGCTAGCTCAGAGCCTGGAGCCTGTTTCTGGTTCTGTGTCTCCTTCTCTCTCTGCCTCTCCTCCTCTCATGCTCTGTCTCTCTCTGTATAAAAAAAAAAATTTAAAAAAAAAGAAACATATAGTTTATTTAAGGAATGAAAATGGAGATTAGATCCATACAATATGGCTGGTTGGTTGATACATTTCTAAATGTACTTTGAATTCATAGTTTCCTCTCTTCATCTTCTTCTCTTTCTGACAATGTATTTTTTGAAGAAACAAGTTCATTTATCTTGCAGAGCTTCCCAGTCTGGGATTTGCCATCTTCATTCCATGATGTGATCCTCTGTCCTCTGCATTTCCTTTAAATTGGCAGCTGCATCTAGAGGTTTGCTGAGATTCAAGTTTCAGCCATTAGCAAAACTACCTCAAAGGTGGTGGCATATTCTTTGGTCAGGAGGCACATGATGTGTGGTTTCCTCTTTTCATGTGATGTTAGCAGCTACTCATGCTCAATGCCAAGATCCACTCTTTGATTAGTGGTTCTGTCATGGTGTTATTCCACTGTTGTCATTCCTTCTTCACAGATTAGCTAGCTACCTCTCTAAATATAAATCTCCTATTATCTACTATTCGGTTACTTAGTGGTACATCTTATATAGGAAAGATAAAATTAATATTTGCTTCTTTCTCTTTAGTGTTTCTAACAATAAGTTGGTTCCCCAGCATCCCTTAAAGGTGACCAGTTGGGATTGTTTTCCTCTCCAATGTCATTTTGAGTTCATGGATTTACTTATATTTGATGAATATCCATCCATTCAAGTTAATTTCCTTATTTGATCCTCAAATTGTTTCATCTTTGACCAATGGAGCCTGGTTAAAGTTGGCTCTTGAGTCCTTTGGCTATGATCCTAGTAACACATGACAGTTACGTTAAGACAAATTAGAACAGTCACAGAATAAAGAGAAGCATGCAGATGAGCACCTCTTTTTTCTCCCAGATGGCAGCACGTGTAACAAAATGCCGTGCTACTCGCTGAACTGCGCCTGATTCAGAGAGGTCCCTGAGAAATGCTACAGGAAAAAGACTAGAGCTAAGACTAGGGCTAGAGCCATGTCCTTTGACCTTACAGATCATTGTCAAGCACTTAGGAAATATGAGGGTGTTTTATTAACTATGCAGCTTACATTATTGTTTCCTTGAGACTATCAAGCTGCATTTGGTTTGATTATTAGTTTGCAAGAGTATATAATTGCAGTAGTCAATTTTGCTATAATTCCCGTTTGAAGTAAAAATAAATATAATGTAGATAATGCCCAAATTCCAACTGGTAAATGGTAATCCCAAGATGACCAAGATGATCCTACGGGCCTGACTTCTCTTTACTTCCTCCCACCGAGCAGTGGGTAATAATCCCATCCTGGAGGAATGGCCCAGACATCAAGGGCTCAACAATGAGTGAGCCACAAAAAGACAAGGAAGGCACCAGGCCACCACTGTTGAGTGTGCAATATCCATTCCCAAAAATGTTCATAAATCAGGAGAGAAAATTTGCCTTGGATAACTTAGGGTAGGTTATAATGTACCATAACACAGTGGGTAGATCAATTTTTCTTCCAACTAGTGTAGGACTAATATTGTCTAACCAGTAAAGCGAAAAGCACAAACACAGGCTTATCTTGGAGATATTATGTGTTCAGTTCCAGACTACCATAACAAAGCAAGGATCACAATAAAGCAAGTCAAGTGGGGGCGCCTAGGTGGCTAGTGATGGTTAACTGTCAGACTCTTCGGGTCAGTTCAGATCATGATCTCAGTCATGAGATTTTACATGGAGCCTGCTTAATATTCTATCTCTCCCTCTCCCTCTGTACCTCCCCTGCTCACTCAAACTCTCTCCCTCTCCCTACTCCGCAAAAAAGCAAGTCAAATGAATTTTTTCCCCAGTGCATATAAAAGTTATGTTTACACTACACTATAGTTTATTATGTATTTAATAGCATTATCTCTAAAAAAGGTATATATTTTAATCAAAAATACTTTATTGCTGAAAAACACTAATTATCATCTGATATTTCAACAAGTCATTACTTTTTTGTTCATGGAGGGTCTTTCCTCAATGTTGACAGTTGCTGACTGATCATTGTCAATGAACCCTAACACTATGAAAGATTTTTTTTTTCTGAGCAATAGTTCTCAATAGTGGACTTAAAATGTCTAGTAAACCATATTGTAAATAAATGTGCTGTCATCCAGGGTTTATTGTTCCATTTATAGAACACAAGCAGAGTAGATTTAACATAATTCTTAAAGTCCCTAGGATTTTCATCATGGTAAATGAACATTAGCTTCAACTTATACCAATTGCATTAGCCCTTGAGAGGCAGTCTGTCCTTTGAGGCTTTAAAGCCAGCCATTGACTTCTCCTCTCTAGCTATGAAGTTCTAGAAAGCATCTTCTTCCAATGGAAGGCTATGTCACCTACACTGAAAATCTGTCATTTATTGTAGCCACCTTCATTAATGATCTTAGCTAGATCTATTGCTTAACTCGTTGTGGCTACTCCATCAGTACTTGCTGCTTTACCTTGGACTTTCATGCTATAGAGATGCTTCTTTCCCTAAACCTCATGAACCAAACTCTGCTAGCTTCAAACTTTTCTTCTGCATCTTCTTTCATCTTCTGCATCACCTCTCTCACCTTCATAGAATTGAAGAAAGTGAGGACCTTGCTCTGGATTAGGCTTTGGTTATGAGAATATTGTGGCCACTTTAATCTATCCAGACCACTAAAACTTTCTCTTATCAACATTCAGCATATCATTCATACGTTCAATAGAGTAACACTTTTGATTTCCTTCAAGAAATTTTCCTTGTCATTTACAACTTGGCTAACTATTTGGCACAAAAGGCCTAGCTTTTGGTTTATCCCAGCTTTCAACATGCCTTCCTCACTAAGATTAATCATTTCATCTAAAGTGAGAGACATTTGACTCTTTCACTGGAATGCTTTATATATATATATAACTCTACATTATAGAGTTATGAACTGGGCTAATTTCAATATTGTTATGTCAGGAAATAGGGATATCCAAGGAGAGGGAGAGAGACAAGGGTCTAGCTGGTCAGAACACACATAGCATTCATCTATTAAGTGTGTCATCTTATACGGGTGCAGTTCATAGCACCCCAAAACAATTACAATAGTACTATCCAAAATCCCTGATCACAGATCATAACCTCACCTCTGACCATCATAGCTTAGCCTAGGCTTTCCAAAACATGCCCATAACACTTACATTGGCCTATGGGTGGTCAAAATCATCTAACACAAAATCTATCTTATAATAAGGTGTTAACTATCCCATGTAACTTGCTGACTACTGCACTGAATGTGACAAGCAGAATGGCTGTAGGGATACAGAATTGTTATAAGTGTATCAATTATTTATTCTTATAATTGTGTGGCCAACTGGGAGCTGAGCCTTATTTCCACTGCCCAGTATCACAAGAGACTATCATGCAGCATATCACTAGCCCAGGGAAAGATCAAACTTCAAAATTTGAAGTAGGGTTTCTACTGAAAGCATATCACTTTTGTACCATCATAGAGTAAAAAAAATCATAAGTCAAGCCATTATAAGCTGGGGACCATCTGTACTCAACTCTGCCACTGAAGCATGAAAGCAGCCTTCAACAATATATAAATGAATGGGTATGGATGGCTGTATCCCAATAAAGCTTTATTTATAAACACAGGTGGATTTGGCCTCTCAGCTGTAGTTGGCCAACCCCTGAACTAGAAATCTATTTCATTGATGGCTTGATGGTCTTACTCACGAGGCCCAGCCATCATTCCAGAATAGCTTCTGTAGACATACCAAAGCCAACCTATTATTCTAACCACCTTTCAGGAGACATTGGAAGCCTTACACTACACAATCATACTCAGCTCTAGTCTTACTACTCAAGTGTATAATAACTGAGGATTTGAGATAGTACCCTTAGGAAAAGAAATGGGATAATTATAACTTGACTTGAGCTCTTCATTTCAATGTTTGAAGTTCACTACTTTGGGAAGCCTAAAGACGCATGAGCCTATTTAGCAACATCTTGTGCAAAGTCTTTTGGAAATCCTAATAGTTTAAGCCCATTGTCTCATAACCCTCTGCTTTCCACATTATTTTCTTCATTCTCTTTCTCTCTTTTTTATCCTCACCACATTTGTCAAAGAAGATTTACCTTTACAAAACCACAATGGCTAGTTTTTTGTCAGTTCATATTTCTCCAGATGTTTTGTGATCTCATTCCTTCTTAATGTCTCTCAGATCTGCCTCCCTCTGAGGTTAGGCTGGATGGTCTATAATTTTGCATCCCCTGCCACTCTAAATGTGTCCCTGGCTAAGCAACAGCCCCCTTCAGTGAGGTCAGCCAGAGAAAGTCATACATAGCATAAACATGCCATGAGCTATTCAGCAATAACATTCAGTGGAGTTTGCTTTAGCTCAGAGGCCAAGGGGATTTGGCAGAAAAAAAAATACACAAAAGGCCATTCTATGGGAGTAAGCTTGACAAAGTCAACTGCTAAAGAAAACTAGCGCCAGACATTTGGCATCTAGAAAAGGAAGAAAAGATATTCTTTCCATCCATTTCTCTGAGGTCTCCAGAAGAAGAAAACATATACTATATGTGGTTGCGTTTGCTTTCATTATGATTTCAGTCTTCTCATTATTAAACCACAGTGTCAAATTCAAGTTCAGCAGGGACTTGACCTAGAATTATGAGTTTATCTGCTAGAGGCATAATGTTGTGCCCCATTGCTTTGAATGGACCTGCCTCATCCACACGAACTCTGATGAAAGCGTCCAAACTCCAATGCTGGGGGAATGTATACTGCTTTAGGGGCTGCGCCATCTGTTCATTCCTGCTCACTGTTTCTCATTTTTATCTTCTTTCCTCTGAGACATTAACCCAAGCTGAAAATACCCGGTGGCTTTTGAAATTTTTAATTTGTGAGAACAAAGAGATCTGGTTTTGACCTTTACCCTCTGACCCTACATGAGGCAGTTGTGGGTAGTGGTGCTCTCATGTTCCAGTGTAACCCTGTAAAAACTGGACCATCAGGGTACCAGGTCTCCATGGTAGAAACTGGAGGGGTGGGAAAATCAGCTACCATAGTTGAAATATAGGAGTACAGGGATGAGTGGAAAATGTGAGACTATAGGTGAACCCAATTCTATAAAGTCACATCAGGGCCCAAGCTGAGAGTTGGTGCCATTTTGAAAGACTTCAGTAAGACTGGGCTGGATGTCTGCTTTTGGGAGGTTGTCTAGGGCAGATAAAACCCAAAGAGACTGAATATCATTACTAGAAAACCAACCACAGGGACATGGTGGAAGCAAGGTCAGAAAGTTGACCTGAATAGAGAACAAGGCAATGGTGCTGAAATGGGGCTCCTTCCATGGGCCTAATCTACAACCACATGAGGGGCCCCTGACTATGCAGTATACCAGGGAACGTATTGGAGTGAGCAGGACATGGTCTTCAGCTGTCCTTGGCCTTATATTCAAATGATCAAAAATCGTGTCAGTTTCATAAAAAGGTTGGAAGTGAAAGGAGCTTTGTCCATGCTGGGGCCAAAACATCCAAGAAGTAGTAGCACTACTTCCCAGCCCTGCCTTGGATATCTGATAAGGAACTGGTATTGGGTTGGGGGAAGGTGGGGAAGGAAAGTGGAGGCAGATCCTCAACAGTGCTATCTTAGGCCATCTCAGTTTTCCCTTTAAGAAAGAATTTCTTTCTCAGTGTGGGAGGAATGTGGGGTGGAAAGTCTCTGTCAGGGGAGCGTGTGAAATCAATGACTTCACCCATAGAGACAAAGAGTTGGCTTGAGTCATTAGCATTCTGGTCCCAGGCACACCTCATGGTGTTGCAAGCTGCTAGCTGGGGTTGAAAGGGTAGCCCAGAAGTCACGAAAACAATGTTGACCAATTCACACTAAAATGGAGCCCACAAACGCTGGCCCACAGCACTGAGCAACAATGACTTTTTGAATGCCACCGCCCCCCCCCCAAGATCTAAAATACAATGCTGGTATCTATCTATTCTAAGGTGGGGGGAGAGGGGGACCTAGGCACTGATAAAAATCAGACTGTTTATTGTCAGCATCAAATTGAGGTCAGAAGGTTCCTAGAATAAGGCTCAGCTGTATAAATCTAAAGCATAATGTTCTAATGAGCAGTTAGGTTTTATCATGTAATGGGGATGAGCCACATTCAGTATATTGAGAGCACAGGACTGAGATATAACACATCACCCCAAAGCAGGATACAGGCAAACAGAAATGTGTGGGGACCGAGTGCACCGCTTTTCAGGCCTGGGTCTCTACGAGGATGAGATGATCCCCTTGCTGGATGCTTTGGCAGTGCCTGAGCTGCTTTCCTTCCCCCTGATCCATTCTCAAATTCAGCTTTTGCCTTGAAGTGGTAGGTGAAGCTAATCTGATCAAGGACTCCTCCTCCATGAAGCAAAAAGAGACAGGCTTCCCATCTCATTCCTCTCAAAAGAAACATTTGCATTTTCACACAGCCCGCCAGTGACCTAACCCAGAAAATGCTAAATAGAAAAAGAGAGGTATTCACAGCCTTTCTGAACATAACAATCAGGAGGAAACAAAACACTGCATTTGGAATCAGACAAACCTGGTTTCAGAGCATGTTCTATGTGGTTTTGAGTTCCTCCTTCCCCCGCTGCTCATTTTTTTTTCTTCTTCTTCATCATAACGTTTGGTGAGCGCCTTCTCTCTGCCAGGCTCATGAGTCAACCAAGGAAAATAACAGCCACTTCACAGATTTGTTGTGAGAATTGAATTTCAGACTCCACATAAAGCAGGTAGTCCTGTGCCCAGCACAGAGAAGGCATCTAGGAAATGAATATTCTCAACATTTCCTTTGCAAGAGCAGCTCCAGTCTGCTGAACTTGACACTCAAGGGAGAGTTGTCAGAGAACAACTTCAATGTTCATAGGAGACCCAGGTGTCCAGACATCTTTCTCTTGATTCAAGTGCCTGGGACATCCTGAGCAGGAGTGGGTGTGCTTTCCATCTGGGAGAGCACGAGGAAGCTAAAAGGCTGAGCTTCTAGAAGCTGGCCAGGAGAACAAGGCATGGGTCATGTAATGTTGTTTCGGAAACCCTCCCTTTGTGTTTAAAACTCCACATTTTAAGACCAGTCCTGAAAATCAGAGTTGAGAGTTCCAGAGTGATCATTTCTTTAAAATCATCAGCCACAATATTTGAAAGCATCCTTTAAAAATTAATAAGGAAAACCAGGAATTTAATAAAAAGTATTCAGAACGAGAAAGAAATTTCAGGAGAACAGAGCAGCTATTAGGTGTATAAACAGACTGGGAAAAAGAATGGACAGAGGACTAGTGTCTTGCAACAGTTTGTAAAAGAACAAGAATTTAAAAAGCAGGTCTCAGGGACACCCAGTGTCCATGATATCCAGCTGGCTTTTGCAATTCATCAGGAAAAAAAAAAATTAAAAAGTGGCCATGGCCTCCTCATAAAAGGAAGTGTTAGACTGGTATGGCAAAAAGTGTATGGCCCTAAAAATTCAACCTGTGGAGTTTAAGCCCCAACTCTGGCCACCAGGCTGGTGTCTTGCTTCAGGTACCATCACCCGCCTCCATGTCTACAATCAGAAGCCCTTCCACTGCTGCTAAGATCTCTCTCCTAACTCCAGCTATTACAGGCATGCAGCTCTCCCCAAAACAGTAATAGAACACCCAGGGTGTACTTGGCCAACAGACTCACTTTGAGTTCCTTTCCACACTCTGTCCAAATAAAGGCAAACGCTCTCTGCCCATCTTTTGTCAATAGCATTTTTGTGCTATCAACCCCCCGGGGTCACTGGTTGTTTGTTCTTGGAGTGTTTTCTGGGAAGCTTTTTTACTGCCATGTTAAGTCTCTGCAGTGAGCTTAGAAGAGCCTCAATCACACAGGGAATAAAAGAAGAGAGGCAAGAAAACAAATTAAAGAATTGCAATATTAATATGAAGATGGTCTATCCCAAACTGCATAACGGCAAAACTGGGCAAATGGAATTTTGCCTTCCTTTGGCTCTGAAATCTTCTGCCACTAAGACAGAATAGGTCTTGAGAATAGGTCGAAACTCAAATCTTTGTTGGCCTTGACAAGAGAATGAGTCTTTGGATTTAAATTCCTCTTTCTCCCTCCTCCCTCCCCCCATACATTCAACTCACTTAGTATGCAATGGGCAGCTCCTCCAAGATAAGCTAGTCACTGTGTTAGGAGACAAAGGTGGAGAAGTGTCATCCCTGCCTTCAAGGAGATTATGGTCTGGAAAGACTGAAAGTGGATAAGAACAGGATTTCCACCTAATACCCCTACACCAAGCAGAATGTAAGTAATTCATTCAGTCATCTCCACCTTCTTTCATTCTACAGACATGTGTTGGATGATCTGCTGTGTGTCAGGGAAAAATGCTTAGCACTGGGAATTTAAAAAATAAATAAGCCAGGATCCCAGCCTTCTAGGAATTCATAGTTCCACTGAGGATACATCTATGTCTGGTACCATAAGACAGAATCAGACAAGAATTCAGAGAAAAGAGGACTTTTATTATGAGGTGACTAGACCAGCCTTTAAAGCACACATGACATTAAGGGAGAGTATGTACATTTCCCGTCCCAAACTTGGAATCAGCCATGTCTTCAAGGACATCTAAAAGCAGAGGTCTAGAGGAAGAGTGGTCCAAGTGAGTGCATAGCATGAACAATAGCATAAAGGTGGGAAAATAGGAGGCAGGGTCACAGAACAGCTAGCAGGTCAGCTGGGCTGGGACAGGGCAGGGATGGGAGAGGCTGGGTCACAGTGAGGGACTCAGGTTAGGCGAGGCTGGGAAACACATTTGGAATGCCCAGCTGATGGACCTGATGGATCAGGGAGGCCAATGAAATGACCATATGAAAGCAGGACATGACTAGCTCTGGGCTTCAGGAAGATCGGGCAGCAAAAATGCAGTAGAAGTGATGATTATAGGAATCAGAATTGGTGGGTCAAGTTTGCAATCGCAATTGAGATTTAAAGTAATGGAGAACTCAAGTACCCACACTGTGGTCTTGACATAGATTTCACACCTTAAGAAACCAGGAGCCCTTGGAGACATGACTGGCCCCCAGTCTAAGGCAGGAGATATACAAGATGTATCTGGAATATAGTTATGTCAGACTATTGAATTGTGTAAAGAGAACTTGAAACCAACTTAGAGAAGCTACCACAGGCCAAACACAGAGCAATTCAAGTACCAAATCAGGAACACAATTGAAGGGAATCAAAATACATCGCATATATTAAATCTACAATCTCAAATTTAAAAGAAAAGCATCAATGTGTCACTGTTGAAAGATACTGAAAAACCAACTGTTAAGCAAAGGAAAAGATCAGGCACTTATCTTTCCTACATGAAATGTACCACTGGGAACCCACATGTTCAATGAAAGGAAGTTTATCTTCTGATGCTGATAAACACATAAGGAATGATAGAATTTAGAATGTCGAGACAAACAGATGCTATATACCTCTTATGCCATTCTGAAGTAGTCTTGCCAAAAAATAATCTGTAAATCAAATCTCTAGATCTACCAATCAATTTATGGGAAATAAAAGGCACAGAGGAACATGTCTAATGACATCACAGGATACAATTAGCAAGATTCAGACCATGGGGAATAAAGTGAAGAAGAAAGACCTGGTTTCTTCTAACAAATACATCACAAAGGAAAAAAAAAGGGAGGTGACTGGAAAACATGTAGCTTAAAAGACACTTAAAAGTGCTATCAAATATTCACAAATGTGGACTTTAAATGGATCTTGGTAGAAATAAACTGTGAAGAATATAACCATTTATGAGATTTTAAGTACATAATAATATGAAGAAACTACTGTTAATCTCTTGTTTGAGCTGTACATAACATTTTGTGGTTATGTTTCTTAAAAATTTACTTTTATATGTGATTTAAATGTTCCATAATAAAATGTTAATAGTAAAATCAAAACAATAAGAAAGCAATGAAGGCTTGAATAAGGAGCCGAGGAAAGAGAGTAAAAGTGCCAGAGACATATCTGTGTAGGCCTGCAGGGACATCTAGCTCCTGGCCAAGTGCCTCACTGGGCAGATGCTCAGGTCCTGACAGCTCTCGGCTGTTCTTCTTCTCTTGTTTTGGCTGAAATTCTCCTTTGTTTGGATTTTCCTACCTCTTTTTGAATATCTTCTCACCTGTAACATTCTGGTCAAGCTTCATCTCTTTCTTACATACAGCCCTTTCTGAGTGCCACCCCTTCTCCAGATATATGGGGAGTGCCTTCCTCTTCCTCCTGTTCCTCCTCCTCTTCCTGCTCCTGCTCCTCCTCCTCCAGGTCCTCCTCCAGGTCCTCCTTCTCCTCCTCTCAACATGCTTGCCAAAGTCTTTCACTCTCCCCAGCTCAAGGACTATGTCAAACACATGCTTGCATTCTCCATGCCTAGCGAAATGCCTGTCACACAATAAACCCTGAAATAGCTTGATGAGCAATGAACAGATGACTCTGAACTTTGGGTGACCATGGCAAATGTGATGTCACTTATAGAAGTAAGGAGGTGTGAGATGTTAGATTGAAAGGTGAATTATTCACTTTGCTTCAGATTCATTGAATCTGAAATTCAAAGGACTCAAATTCAGAAAGGAAAGCTGGAGTCAGAATTATAGATTAGAAGCCCCCTCCACAGAGATAAGCATTGAAGCCATTGGAGAGGAGAGGCCTATAATGCAAGAGAAACATTCCATGAGAAGGCTGTTGAGAACAGACTTGGGAACTAAGATGATACAACAAGGGAAGCATATTAAAAACCAAGTAAGAGAAAAGAAGAGGGAGTAACAACTTTTTTAAGGAGGTGGGTGTGAGACAGAATCCTGGATGGGTCGTCAGAATGACGGAGCCCTGTAGAAGTCAGAGCTATGCCTGAAGAGGAGGCCCCCCGTGCCCTCCAAGGACAGGACTCCAGCAAAGAGTGAGTGAAGGCAGAGAGAGGCTAGAGGTCAGACTTCAAGGTCAATGGAGGCACAAGTGGTTGACAAGGAAGTCTAACCATGACTCTCTTTCATGAAGCTGGTGAGGAAGAGTTAAAACAGGTAGTAGCAGCAAGGACATATTTCTTAACATTGCAAGAGAGAAAGATTATGATACAAAGCACTCCTGGGAGAGACATGGGGAAATGAGAAACTTCTGACTTCCAACCTCTGAATGCCTGTTCTTTGTTTCACTCCTGTGTCTGATAGAGATAGTTAAATGTTGTTGTGACTGGCTCTTAGAGCTGTGAACAAAACTATACAAAAATAGATGATACTAATGCAGCCATCACCATTGCCTGTCTGTTCTAAGTGTTTTACTGACATTGGCTCCTTGAGCTCTCCCACTCCAACCCAATGGGCATGGTGCGGGTGTTATCATCCCATTTTATAGGGTAAGAAACAAAGGCACCACAAGGTTCAGCAACCCATGCAAGGTCAGCTTGTAAAAAGGAGATTTAGATCTTGAACTTGCTGATTTGGCTCCAGAATCCACCACGCCCTGGGGCCTCTGACGTGAGGTGAGGTAAGGTAAGTTTTATTAGAACCACCTTATAGAGGAGAAAACTAGTTTGGTGAAAATGAAGAATTTGCCAACCAATCAGAGCAGAGCCAAGATTCAAATCCACATCTTTCTGTGCCATGTCCAGCATTCTTTCCATTACCTACTCTTACCTCTTTTGATAAAGGAGGTAAGATGTTACCTACAAAAAGTGAGGGAAGTTTCCAAGGGAATAGGGAAACAGCTTGAAAAAGCTTTTGTGAATAATGTGATAATGAGTCAACAACAGGTACAATTTCAACACATATGCTATAACCAAAAGGCAAATTACCACAGAAAAGAAGAGTTATTAGTAAGTATCTGTTGAATTAATGAATTCATGAATGAAGCTGATAATGACATCCCCTTTTCCTACATCCTTTGGCCTGCAAAAACATCACCCAAAATAAGCTATGTCAATGGAAATGACAACTAGTATTTTTTGAAACAGATAATCTTCTTAGCACTGTGCCAAGCATGTTAAATGCATAATCTCATTTAATTGTCATGACAATGCTATAGACTACCATATTATTATTATTATTACATCCATTTTGCAGAGATGACACATGTGCGTGGCTAATAAATTGGGGGCCAAGATCCCACATCTTTGGTAGGCTCCCAAGTCTGTGTTCTTAGTCACTAAAGGTGTCAACCAGTGTTTGCCCTGTCCACAAGGCTTCTAGGAGACTTGACCCTGACCTTGGATATTCATGTCTCAGATGCCCTGTTGGAACCCCATAATCCAAGCCTCTAACAATGGCTGATGGCTGGGAAGTGAGCATTTAACCCAAGTGTTGTCCTACCAAAGACTGATTCTGTACCTGTGATTTGATATAAAAAGATGAGCTGAAACAGTCAGATTTACCTTGTGGAAATTTAACATGGGGTTAAGACAAGACTGAGCAGTTAGAAGAAAACATAAAGTTGTATGAGCATGAATAGGGTTGGAACATAGAGCCCTTATAGGACCATGTGTAAACCAACTGATGGAAAGAGACAAAGTCAATGACTAAGTCTAGAGGTGGATGGACACATATGCAGAAAGTAGCAGCAATGCTATGAACAATCAGGGAAAGACCAAACAGTTAAAGGGGTCAGTTAAAGAGTAGACTTGGTACCTGATGGTCTTCCTGTTTCTGTTCCTATGAGACCTGGATATTCTCTGGAAGCCAACTTCTAAGATGGCGTCCAGTGACCCCCCCCACTTCCTGCTATTCATACCCTTGTAGAGGCACCTCCCACATGATTGGTATGTATGATAATAAAATATGGCACAAGTGATGGTATGTCACTTCTGGGATTCAATTATAAAAGACTGTTAGGACTGGAATTAGGACTGTGGCTTCTGTCTTTCTTAGATCACTCAGTCTGAGAAAGGCCAGTTGTCACGTCATGAAGACACTCAGGCAGCCCATGAAGAGGCTTGCCTGGAAGAACAGAGATCGTCAGCCAACGATCGGCGAGGTGAGGCCTGGCAACAACCATGTGAGTCCGCGTGGAAGCAAATCCTACCTTAAGATGACTGCTGGACAGCAACTTTACAAGAGACCTGGAGCCAGAACCGCACCATCAGGCCACTCTTGGATTTCTGACCTGCAGACACTGAGAGACATAAATGTTTGTAGTTTTAAACTACTAAGTTTTAAGGTAATTTGTAACATAGCAATAGGTAACTAATATACTTTCTTCACTCTTGGGAGATCTCTGCTCTATCTATTGCCCTATAAGCTTCCTTCCAAAAAGCACATACTTCCTGGAAATGATTTGAATAAGACTTTGTGGGGAGTCTGGGTGACTCAGTTGGTTGAGCGTCCAGCTTTAGCTCAGGTCATGATCTCACAGTTCGTGGGTTCGAGTCCTGTGTCAGGCTCTGTGCTGACAGCTAGCTCAGAGCCTGGAGGCTGTCTTCAGAGTCTGTGTCTCCCTCACTCTCTGAGCCTCCCCTGCTCACGCTGTCTTTCTCTCTCTCTTAAAAATAAATTAAAAAAAAAAAAAACACTAAAAAAAATTTTTTTTAAATGAATAGAACTTTGTTTCTTCTGGCTGAAAAGACCAGACCTGAATCCAGGCCACTGCAGTCAGTCCTAAAGACAACTTCCCCTAGAGCCTCAACAACTCACCTTGATTCCTGACTCTATTTACATTCCATGTGTCCTGCCTGGGTTAGGACTAACCTCATTCTCTTCTTGTATCTGCGGACTTGGTTTCCAAGCTCCTGATAACTGGCCATCTTTGTTCTCCCTCGGCCTGGCCTTCTAGTTTTTTGTGAGCCTCAGAGTACTAACGTTGAGTAAGTCTCCTCTTCCTACCACTGCCAAAGTCTCAGCCTTGTGGAGTACTTACACTTTTGTTTTCTACACGGACTTTCCAAAATTCGATGTCACACTCACTATTAAACAAATCTTCACCAGTACCTACAATATGGTAGGCATAATGCTAGTCACTGGGGACATAGAGATGAAATAAGACACAGCCTTAGTCCTCAGAGTTTTCAGTCTAGTTAGAGAAACTGGTGTATCAATACATAATAATAAATGTGATATGAAGAGTTTCTTGGAAGTCGTGATATTTGAGTGGTTCAGAAAAGCTAACTTGGAATCCTCCAATTACAGAGTTTGAGAAGGTGATTCAAGGCAAAGGAAACAACAGAGAAAAATTTCACATTAAGAACAAAAATGGAAAATTCCCTTTAGTGTTTGCACAGACTACTTACTTAGAAATTAGGTGTTTCATATGCATACTCTTTGATCAAGTGATTCCAAGAATTTCACTTTACAGCTAGCTCCGAGCCTAACCAGAAATGTATCTTGTGGATAAATTCAAAACACACATGGAGACATAGATACACAGATATTATTTTCCAGTGGATGACAAAGGAACACAAACTAAATGCTCATTATCAGTGGAATAGTAGAAATAGATTATGTACATTCCTATCATGAAATACTAGGCAACTGTTAATAGAATGAGCCAATTCCTTAGGTGTAGCTATAAAATACATAAAACGAAAAAATGAAGTGCAGAGAAATATAAATAACATACTATGAATTCTATGTCTGTTTGTGTGCTTGCATTCCTTCTTATTCATCAATTTGTTCAACAATTGTTGATTTTCTTCTGTGGGTCCAGAACTATTCTAGAAGCTGGGGATTCAGTGGCATACAACACAGAATGAAGGACACCGAGCTTAGAGTCTAATGTGCTTTGTATGCATAGACTGTGTCTGCAATAAATAACAAAGAAATAGTAACAACTGCAGCCTGGGGCAGATGCACTGCAGGGCTGAGGGTCATGAGTGTAAACAGTCCCTGTCACTTTGCATACTTTTTGGCATCATTTGAAGTTTTCACAATATCAAGTGTTACCTAGTTTCCCCCCAAATATAAAAAAAATTTTTTAATGTTTATTCATTTTTGAGAGACAGAGCCAGAGTGGGGGAGGGACAGAGAGAGGGAAACACAGAATCCAAAGGAGGCTCCAGGCTCTGAACTGTCATGTGAGCACAGAACCCGATGCAGGGATCGAACTCATGAACCATGAGATCCCGACCTGAGCCAAAGCCCAACGCTTAACTGACTGAACCACCCAGGCACCCAAGTCCCCCAAATTTTTAATTAGAAAAAAACAATAATCATTGCAAAGAATTAAACCATCTGCAACAGTCAGAGTTAATGCTGCTCCAAAGTACATTCGTTCTACATTTCCCAACTCATTCAATTCTTTCCCTAAAGAAAAACTCAAGCCAAGAAACGCTCCTGGGAATATCTTTCAGATTGATATTTTCTGGTCTAAGTTTATCTCTAGACCAGCAGAGGGTCAGCAGTAATCAAAACACATGATTTTTTAAAAGAAGAAATTCCATCTTAAAGTCACAGAGAAAAATAAATTGATTTTTGTGATAGGCTCTGAGTTGGTTACTAATCCACAGTCCCTCCTGTGAAAGAAAGGACAGAGCTGGACATGATTCGTATCATTCTAGTACATGGCCACAACATCACTTTACAAATAGTTCCCAGCAATGAGGCAGAAAGAACGTGCCAGGATTCAGCGGCAACCCTAATGGCCGGGTTTGGGAATGGTTCCGAAAGGGGGGCACTTGCTGAAATATCTAACCTCATGTTTTCACTCAGGTCTTATGGAAACATCCAGTGTTCCCTCCTCCAGCTGACTGGGCTGCTAACAATATATCACCCTCACCTCAAAACAACATAATTCACTAATAACACTGCTGGTTGAGAACTACGTTTAGGCATGTATTTGGATTAGGCGTGATCTGTGAGGACAGAGGTTTCAAACTAAGCACAGCTCACAAAGATAGATTTATGCAGGTCAGGATGCTCATTGCGATTATTTAACACAATTACATCATTTTGCTTTGCGGTGGGAAGAGGGGGGAAGGAGAAGCTTGTGAAATGAGCGTCTGGACCCCTTGCACCGGTTCCAACACAGAAAAGCACTGTTTCAGTGCACCCTCCTGTCCTGTAAGGGCTGTCTTGACATCCTACATCATCCCACTGGTCCTGTCAGGCATCTGTCTTTGAACAGAGGCTACCATTCAGACCTAGTCAGATGGGAGTCTTATGA
>NC_043702.1:92164808-92235693 GCF_006229205.1 Suricata suricatta | reverse complement strand
AGGTCCCCACACTGCTCCAGTCCTGGAGTGTGAACTGGGAGTTCCCCAGGCACTCTAGGTGCTGACCGTCAGAAGTCCTGAGCCCACTTTGTGACATGTGGCTGCTTCCATAGAATGACCAATCCCCAGGTACTCAATACCCCTCAGCCCTGCTTCTTCATAGCTTGTGTGTTTGATTGTTCTTGACCTTGGACTAGACCATTAATCCAACACCCTCCCTCCTGTGGCTCAGAAGTGAGGGGACCGGATCCCTTCCTATTTTGATGCCTCCTAAAAGCAGTGTGCCTCTCATCCATGGATAAAACCACATAGACCCTTCATTTCAGAAACCACAAAAATTTGCATGATTAAAAAGTGAAATTACTTTGAACACTTAAAATTCATCAATAGCCATATTCAATTCAAAAGAGCAGTCAAACATAAAGCAGTAGTCACCACCACCGCTGCCTCTGACAGTTCTACGAGGCATTGCCAGCTTAGAGAGATAGGCCCCAGACAGCACCCAGGAGGCCAATAAAGGACCATATGCAGCTTTAAGATGCTGTAGGAAACTCACTGTGATTATGAGCTGACGCATTCAGCAATGATGTAACTCGATACCTTTAATGAGCACCCAAATACACTAAAAAAATTTTACAATCATGCCATTCTTACAACCAGTTTTCTATATTCCTCCAGCCCTAAAAAGAGGTGGGGCAGGGAACCAAAGTAATCATGTCATAATAAAAATATTGAGGGGCACCTGGATGGCTCAGTTGGGTAAATGGCCGACTTCGGTTTAGGTCATGATCTCATGGTTTGTGAGTTCCAGCCCCACGTCAGGCTGTGTGCTGTCGGCTCAGAGCCTGGAGCTTGTTTCAGATTCTGTGTTTCCCTCTCTGTCTCTGCCCCTCCCCTGGCTCGTGCTCTGTCTCTTTCTATCAAAAAACATAGACATTAAAAAAAATTTTTTTTAAATATTGAACACGTTTGCATGTCTTTTGCTCTTTGGTAAAAGAAAAAGAACTTTATACATAATAAGTGCTCAGTAAACCCAAGTTTTAAAATGTTATGGATCTAAACAACATGGATAAAAATACATTTGAGCCAATGAGAAGAGTATTTTCCTACAGGTGTTGTTAGGAGGCGTTTAAATGAAGACATCGTTAATATCTATCCCAGCTTTTTATAATATGATACTCACCTTTGTTTTGCATCATCTTTACATCTCGTAGAGTTTGCACTTCAATTTACCACTCCACAACCATGTGGTCGGCAACATCAGGTATTATCTCCATTTCACAGATGAAGAAACTAAGGCCTAGAGGAGACAATGCATTACAATCTTGTAAGTGGCTGAAGCAGACCTACTGACTCGGAGGGCTCCTCTCCCGTACTTTATTTCAAGTAATTCTTGTGCCTCCAAGACTAGTTTTCAATCAGAGAAAGATGGGAGTAACCTGGAGAGGAAAAGAGAGAGAATTTCCTGAATGGGAACAACCTGGAGAGGAGAGGGGTGGGGAGGAAAGGAAAGGGAGAAGAGAAAAAGAAAACAAAAAAAGCAAAAATACCTTGGATCTCATTTCTAAAGCAGATCTGTTTTTCAAAGAGCCACTGAGCACTCAACCAATAGCTCCATCTTGAGTGAGTGCGCCTGTATGCAAGGCATCGTGCTTTTAAGTGGAGAGCCTTAGATGAGAGGGGTGAGAGCTGAAAACCAAAACCCCACTGACATTTCCTCAGAGGTGAGCAGCACGCCTAGTTCTAGGGTGAATCGGCAAGCTCAAAAAAAAACAGTTTTCACCCTAACGTTCGCATCTACTGTGGGGACTCGATAAACCAGCAGGACATCCTTTCTCTATGTCTTCCTTTCATTGCTGAATCTTCAAAGGCTCCCATGTTTCTCCCCAACACGCAACCCCCCACCCACCCACCAAACTGCCATTCTCCCAGGCTTCACCAAAACATGGCTCTCTCTTCCATTTTACGAAACTTGAAATCCGTTCATACTGTTAGTCTTTCAATCTTTGACCCTTTTTGTTTTAATCAGGTCAATGTGCAGCCTACGAGCATTAGGTACATGCTCTAGTTTGCCCTAAATTAATTGACATTTACTTCTGTAAATCTTACCAAATTACTTCGGATGTTTTGTTTCTCCCCTTACACTATAAATTCTCAAGAGCAGAAATCAGAGACTCATCCTATCTTCATGTCTGCTTTTTCAGCTCTCTCCTCCAAAATGTCTAATTAAGGGACACCTGGATGGCTCAGTCGTTCAAGCATCCAAATTCAGCTCAGGTCATAATCTTGCATTTTGTGGGTTCAAGCCAGCACTCTGTGCTGACAAGTCAGAGCCTCAAGACTGCGTTGGATTCTGTGTCTTCCTCTCTCTGCCCCTCCCCCACTCAAGATCTGTCTCCTTTTCTCTTAAAAATAAATAAACATTGAAAAAAAATGTTTTGGGGCACCTGGGTGGCTCAGTAGGTTAAGCATCCGGCTTTGGCTCAGAGCATGATCTCACAGTTTGTGGGTTTGAGCCCCGCGTCAGGCTCTGTGCTGACAGCTCAGAGCCTGGAGCATGTCTTCAGATTCTGTATCTCCCTCTCTCTCTGACCCTCCCCTGCTCACATGGTCTCTCTGTCTCTCAAAAATAAATAAAAAACATTAAAAATTTTTTTTATAAAGAAAAAAAAATATTTTATGTCTAATTGGCTTGGAGGGTCCATAGATCTTCATTCTCTCTCACTCATCTCTCACCTTTATCAGTTATTTTCTCACCTAACCACAACTTTATCTGGCAGTTATCAAAATCACAATTCAATAAACAATCTTCACATGTTCAATGAGACAAATGTAATTAAAAATAGCATTAATAGATCGACTACACTTGACATGTTACAAATTACTTTCACGTATATGATCTCCTCGTTTGCAAATTCCAGGTGTTCCTTCTGATTAAAATTCCTGTATCCAAAAGGGAAATCATGAAGGAAAGTACCTTTAATTGCTTAATTCATTTCAGCTCCTTAGGTATTCATCTAATCTGCACCATTTTGTTAGTATCACTTAAGAGCCATTTTAAAAAATAAGTTCAAAGTTGCATTTGCCCTGGTGGGAAGATTATATTTCAGGATTAAAATGAGGAGAAAGGGTGGGGTGGAGAAATGATCGCTATATCATCAAGAGAGCTAATGCAAGAATTTGAAACATTTTTTGCTTGCTGGCTAATAATTATCTTATTGGGAATTAAGAAAACACGAAAAAAGGTTTAAACTGTTCCATCCACCAACTGTTTCTAAAAGCTCTTAATTTAATCCTGGGAGGTACCTTTTCACACTAAGTAATCCTGTTGAGAAACCTCTGTGTATTTTTGTGCTGCTTTTGTTCTTCTAACACAATGATGAAGAATCTAAAACTGTGGGCACAGCGCGATCTAGTGGTGGGAATGGGTAGGTCAGGACCCTTGAATCAGGTGGCTCTAAAAAGGGTTTTGAGACCCCCACCTGTGGCTTCTGCTGCTCAACCTGGCAGCTTTGGAAAACTTAATTCTTCCCTTCCACTGAGATACACTGTATTGTTAGGACATCTAATGAGCAGCGGAGTCTTAATGACAAAAGTTTCTCCTATCTGCCTACCCCTAGTAAGACTTTCTCTTAAATTATGGAGGTAGGTCCTAATGGTATAAGGTTAAGAGTTGCTCAGGAATAGGTAAATAAGAATGGACAAAAGAGAAACCAAGCCCTTACAATAAAGTATGGTCAATTCATGGACAAAACACAATGTTGATCCTGCTCAGTTCTTTGTAAACATAAAATTAAATTGATGATGATGATGGAGGACCTTGGGTGGCTCAGTCAATTAAGCAACCCGTCTTGGTTTTGGCTCAGGTCATGATGTAATGGTTGGGGGGTGGGGGGCGGGCTCTGCGCTGACAGCATGGAACCTGCTCGGGATTCTCACTCTCTCTCTCTCTCTCTCTCTCTCTCTCTCTCTCTCTCTTTGCCCCTCCATCTTGCTCAAGCTCTCTCTCTCTTTTAAAATAAATAAACTTTAAAAAAGAGAAGGAAGGTTAAAGTGATGATGGTGGTGCACACTACTAAGTCAGGAAGGTTGGCATTGGGACCCTAGGGCTAGAACCACAAAGCCCAGGGCTATGGGGCACTCCACCACCAGCTGGCTGGGGCTAGCCTCTCTTTCCTTATTTGGATCACAGAACTATGAATCCCTTCCTTGTAGGAGCATTATGAGGATGAAAGGCAATAATCATTCATGAAATCAGCACAGTGCGTGGCACAAAGTAACTGCCGGGTGAGGCATGGACACTGTCGGGAACACAAGAGGATTTACATGAATCTGAGGGAGATGAGTGGTGGGGGTTCCCTGGCATGGGTTCGACCTATACCCACAGGGTGGGTGGGCTTTGGACAAGTAAAGGAGAAATAAACCATTTTTGGGTGAGAAGGACAACCTGACTGAAGGTGCAGTGTTAGGGCTACTTGGTATACAGCTAATTATATAAAATAAGTTCCTTCAAGAATAAGCCCCAAGCAAAATACTGGGGAGTGCCACGTTGTCACCGCCTCCCCTCCTCCGGGAGGCCCTCGTCTTCCCTGCTATGTCTTCTGTCCGTGTCAGATGCCTCCCGTTACATCCTGCCCCGCCTCATGTTTAAATTTCTTGAGGGCTTCTCATGTAATAGGAATGTTAAATCAACTCCTACTGAGGTTTCCATGGCTAACCTGTATATGTATTCATGTATGTATACACAAACCCACATATGTACGCATGCATTTTCCATATGTATGCAAACATGTAAACATGTATATATGTACACACACACGTTCTTTTAACGTAGAAATCTTTTTGCCTTAAATCAAAAGTGTGACTATAAAGGTAGCAAGTCCAGGTGTTTAGAGCATGCTGCCAGAGACAGAGTGGCTTTTGAAAACCTGTTTCACATTTGATTATATATATATTTAAGGATGCTCCAGTTACATCTACAATAATCTGAGGATAAGTTATTAACACATACATATTTCAGAGACTATTTTCAACAAAATACTCCTCCTACACTTTTCAAAAGTCCCCACGTAATAAGACTTGAGTTCTGCTGTGAGTCCTGTCTCCGAGTCACTGTGAAAGTCCTTTGCCTCAGCATCCCCACCTTTAACTGTCCTCTCAAATCGGGGAGGCCTGTTGTGCTAGATGACTCAATGTGCCCGTCACAGCCACGCTCCATGTCTCGACCTTCTTCCCCGTCTGGGCCCGCTGCAGACGCAGGCTGAACCAATGGGCTCCTTCCTGCAGTTGTATTTAGCTATTGGGAGCCATGGCAGGAGAGCAACGGAGGGAAGGACGGAAAGGCCAGGGAATCTCTGTAGCCCTCTGTCCTTGTCTAGCAGAGTCACTGGGAGCAGACTCCTCCGCCTGCCTTCAGAGAGGAACAGTTCCAGGAGCGCTCACTGTCCCTGAGTTCTGGAACTGCTCAAGGCCTCACCCCTTCAGTCTTTCCAGCTCCAGGGGTTATTCTTCCCCATGGCTTCCCTAAACTCTCCTCGGCTGGCACCATTTTGTCTCTCCGGGGCCCTGAGATGACGGCCATGACGTGTCTGTTCATTGGCTCACATACCCTCCCCCCAGGGGAAACTGCTCTGTCTAAAGCCCCGTTCCCCGAAATGCCATGTGTTGCCCTGCGTGGGGTTTCCTCCCCACCGCAGCCACAGCTGACTGGACCAAGTGTGGTCATGTGACAGAACACTCCCTAGCAGGCTGGCCAGTTACCTGTGACTTGCAAGGTCTGACTCCAACGGATGAGCTCAGCCAAGCAGATTCTCCTCTTAGGAACGGAGGCCTCAGAGACTGAGACAACAGAGCAGCAGCTGTTGAAACTAATGTCCAGAAGTCAGGAGGCCGGTTTGTGGAAACACTCAAAACCTGAGTCTAATCATGGGGAACATTGGAAACAAATGGAAAGGTATCTATAAAACAAATTCCCTGGACTGCTCAAACTGTCAAGATCATCAAAGTCAAGGAAAGATGGAATAGTGTCCCATGTTAAATGAGACCAAAGAAAGGTGACAACAAAAGGAAAAGGGTGATTCTGAATTGGATCCTGCGTGAGAAAAACTGTTGTTTTTTATTTGTTGCCTCAACGGACACTTGGGACTCTTCCAGATGAGGAAAATGAGACCTAAAATACTTGTGTAAAGACATGGGACCAGAGCACAGACAGCCTGTTCTTCAAATCCATGCCTCTCCGTCTATCATCCTGTCTCCAAAGAGCTGTAAGTTTTATTTCTAGCTTTATTATTATTTCTCTATTATCATCAGGTCACCCAAAGATGATCTATAGCAATAAAATCTCAGCAATGACTCTCCCTCTAGTCTCAGGGTTCCCTCTGCTTCTGTGCTGCTAAACATACCTATTAAATAACAATACATCACGGAGCTGAACCTGGTAAGTTGGATGAATTTCCCATTTCTGTTCAAATCCATTGTCTGATGATATTTCAGAAAGAAAAACCCAGGCGATCAATAGTTCCACCGTGGCAGTATCAGTGCTGGCTGAAAGGTCTATATTTTTGGATTTAAACATATTTCCAGGGGCAGTGAATGTTTTGAAAACTCTGGGAGATTGAGGAAGATGTGGTAGGTAACACGTGTCTATTCAGGATCTGAGTATAAAGCCCTGATAGATGGCTTAGGTTGGTGCCCGGTAAAGATAAAGGAATAAACGGAAAACCTTCAGCTTGCATTAGGCTTTATGTGGGCTGCTAAGGCTTAATTGAGATACAGGGAGCCATATAAAATAGAGTATATTATATAATACAAGCTTAGAGGGAAAGGCGTCGCTGATGAGCAAAAAAGAGAAAAGAAAACAACCTTCGTAGTGATGGAACTTACTTTCAGAGCTTTCCATTTTTCTCCAAGATGAAAATATATTGTTGATTCTTTGCTTTGCTTTATTAGTTTTCATCAGGTGTGCATAGTTTTATTAACTATGAGCATCTCTTCCTCCATTACGTATTTCAGTTTCCAATATTGGGATTTCCTCAACTGCTTGATATTTTATTTCACTCTGTGTTTTTTAAATTAATTACTTTCCACTTAATAAAAGTACTTTTCCACTTGATAAAGTATGAACTATGTATAGTAAAAGCCTGGTCCTGCTGAGCATTGTCATCTTGGACTTGGAAGGTAAGATAAAGAACATGTCCACTGAACGCAGGGGGAACTAAATCAGCACGGGCAGCTCTTAAATACACAGCATCAAACTTATCTGGTAGAATCAACTGTGACTGGTAGGAAGCCACTTTATTATTTTTTTAAGTTTCTATATTTATTTATTTTGAGACAGAGAGAGAGTGCACATGCTGAAATGGCAGAGAGAGAGAGAAGGAGAGAGAGAGAGAATCCCAAGCACTGATAGTGTGGAGCCTGATCCAGGGCTTGAACCCACGAACCTTGAGATCATGCCCTGAGCTGAAATCAAGAGTCAGTCGCTTAACCGACTTAATGACTCAGGCGCCCTGGAAGAAGTCACTTTAAATAGCACATGAATTTTAGAAAAACTTTTTTTAAATGTGTAATAGATTACTATATTGTCAATATGAAACAAAGATAAATACTGAATTAATAATATTAGGAAATACCATATGCCATGGCACAATTCCAGACATTATACACACACACACACACATAATAGGTTAGCATATACAAATTAATTACTATATATGGGCTAATTTAATCCTCACAAAATCTTTAGAGGTAGGTACTACTATTATCCCCATTTTACAAATGGAGAAACTCAGGCACAGAGAAATTGAGTAATTTGTCCGTGTTCTCACAGCTCATGAGGGTCAGAGATGGGATTTAAACCCTAGCAGTCTGGCTCCAGAGTCCATGCTCCTGACCACATTTAATTACACAGCAAATATATCATGACTATTTCATAGTGCTGTGTTGACGGTACCACCTAGAGTGTGGTGGTCAGGTTTTCTGCAGTAACTGATAGCCTCCATCCCCTGGTGTCTTACTGCAGTGAATTTTTATCCCTTGCCCACATTATATAAGGGCTGTGGGTTGACCATGACTCTGATCAGTTCTGCTGGGCTTGGCTTCATTCCACTGTGCTCAAGAACATGTATCTTTTCCTTACAGGACCAGGATGAAGGAGGAGCTCCTCTCTGAGGCATGGAGCAGGAAGGAATTTAAGAGCAATAGAAAAAAAACAGTTATGCAGAGCCTACATTTACTGCATCTTCTTGAACACACCAAGTATCCGGTCTGCTTATATCCCACTGGCTTAAGCAAGTCACATGGCCAAGCCCAAAGTCAGTTAGGTGAGGTTGTCCACTTCTCCCATGGGTGGCAAGGCTGGTCACATAGAGGAAGTGAATGGCTGAAAATAATAATCCAACAGCTCAAGGTCTCTTCATCCCACCCAGGTGATCTCACAAGTAAATTAAGAAAGCGAGACTAGCATAAAAATAATTGAAGAACCATGAGAGATAGAGACCATCCTCATTTTGTGTGGTATGTTAAGTGAAACTTGTACACGCAGGAGCCATGTCCTTGCTTTGCAAGATTTTATGGTGACTGAGATGTGATCATGCAGCGCTGTGCAAAGCGAGGACTATCTATAATCAGTGATGAGCACTTATTTTTAAGCTGTTGTTAACTGTGAAATGGGGGCTTGGTGCAAATTCTCAGAACATTTAAAATGAAATCTAAACCCTGCCTGCAAGGCCCTAAATCATCTGTCTTCTGCCTTCCTTCATACCCTGTCTCCATCCCACTAGCCCTAGGAACTTTGCCCATTCTGTTCTCTGCCTGGCATCCTCTCCCTCCAGATCTCCACAGGGCTGGCTTTAGTCACTGAGGTCTTGCCTGCAAGTTGATCTCTTCAGACAGAACTGCCCTGACAGTCAACCTAAATTAGCCACCCTATTGCTCTCAGATCAACTCTCCTGATTCATTTTCTACAACAGCCTTCTCACTGTTGTAGAAGCTCTTCCCAGTATATGAGTTTACATGTGAATGGCCTGTCGGTTTCACTGGAATGTAAACTCCAAAGAGCAAAGAATTTCTCTGACTTGTCATCATTCTATTCTTAATGCCTAGGTCATTCCCTGGCACATGTTGGACACGCAATGACTATTGTAGAATGAAGGAACAGATATGGGCAGGGGCTAGATCATCTCAGACTTAAAGTTATGGTTTGGATTTTATTGCAAGTACACTGGGAAATGTGCATACTTTTCCAGCTATAAGCAATCGTGTATGGGTTCCATGATTGTTGTGCTTTTTTCACTCAGTTGTGTTATTTCTGGGACAAAGATCACCACCCCATTCAACACTTCTCAACCTTGGCTAAATTTTGGAATCAGCTGGGACAGGAGGGCAACTTAAAAACAAAAAATCCTGCTGCCTAAATCCTAATCCCCAACAACTCTGATTTAACAGGTCTAGGCTGAAACGTGACATAAGAGCTGTAATTATGCCCAATATTCAGAGTAAAAACCCGCTAGTCCCTGTGGTACTAAAGTATAGTAAAGATTCAAGCATGCTTTTTGGCTCTTTGAGTGTAGCTGATTTGAGTGTTTGGCTTCATTCTGCCAATGCCTAACACATAGTGGGTACTCAAGCAATGTTTGTTAATTGGCTTTCTAGAAAATATTTGATGAATGAATAATTGAATGATTTAACTAAAGTGTATAGGAATTAGTGGAGGCCGAGGTCAGTGTAGAAGGCAGTAGTTAGATGAAGCTCCATTATAGACAGTGGGCATGAAATGAAACTAACATCCACTTCTCCTTGTTATACAATGTTCTAGAAACCTGGAACATCCAGATTGGAATGAGTCATGGAGAGTATCCAATATAGGGGTTCATGATATTATTCTGGTCACAGCTCCTTTAGAGTTGAATGGAAGTTTTGGATGCTCTCCTCCCAAAAAATATGTCTATAATTATGTCTCTAATTTAAGTGGGGTAAGCCAGCTCCCAGATGATGGTTTCTCAAGATAAAATGCTAAGGTCCAGCTCACAGTCCTCATTGATAGAAAATGAAACTGAGGCCCAAAGAGGGTTAGAGATTGCTGGAAGCACAAGTTAGGACAAGAACAGCAGATGGACTAGAACCTAGTTCCTGCCACGATGAATGTAGTTGCCAATCTTCACTTACCTATCTGCTGAGGACAAAGTTAGAGAACGATTGTAATTTTTTATCCTCCTCCTTTCCCACTGACATGCCATAAAATTCCAATGGCTAATCTAACCCAACAGCTGTGCCACTTCATTAAAAAGTGGAAATTGAAATTCTAGAGCAACCAGGTATTCCAAATCTACCATGTTTTCATGCCAGTTACATCTTTGGGAATAGAGGACTGGAAAAATGACCCCTTTGAAAGCAGAGCACCCTGAAATAACAAGCCTGTGGCTGGTTTCTAGAGAAGCCATCTTAGCCAGTCCATGTCTGGGAACACATATAGCTGAGGGAGCCAAAGCTCAATTCCATCATTCCAGATGTCAGGATAAGAACACTCAGAATAGTCATGTCAGATAGCTGGGCAGCAGGTGTTCTGACCAAGATACAAGCTCAGAAAATAATAGGAACAAACGTGGTCAAAGGATCCGTCGATTCTCTGAGTAACTCTTCTTGCCCTGGGCGTAAAAGCCTCTCATTTGAATTCTATAGCAAAGCACAACTGCTTAATGATGACAGCCTGAGTCTAAGGAAGGTTCATCAAAGTTCACCTAAACAAGGGGCGTCTGAGTGGCTTAGTCTGTTAAGCGTTGGGCTTTGGCTCAGGTCATGATCTCACGGTTCGTGAGTTCAAGTCCCACGTTGGGCTCTGTGCTGACAGCTCAGAGCCTGGAGCCTGCTTCAGATTCTGTGTCTCCCTCTCTCTCTCTGCCCCTCCCCTGATCACATTGTCTCTCTCTGTACCTAAAATAAATAAATGTTAAAAAAATTAAAGTTCACCTAAATGAAGTAATATTCATTTCTGTTGTTATTATTATCATCTTATTATTATTCTAATTAATATTCTTGGAAAAGGACATGGATATAACACAGCGTCAACATTTCAATGGTTCCAGAAGTGAATCATCCAATACAGTAGCCCTCCCACCTCATCTGCAGAGGATACATTCCAAGACTCCCCAGGGACACCTGAAACTGTGGATAGTACTGAACTCTTTATATAATTTTACTCTACAAACATATCTATGATAAAGTGTAGTTTGTAAATTAGGCACAGTAAGAGATTAACAGCAATAAGCAATAATAAAGTAGAACAATTATAACAATATACTGTAATAAAAGTTATGACAATGTTGTGACTCTCTTTCAAAATATCTCTTTGTGGGGGAGATATGGTGGCTCAATCAATTGAGTTTCCAACTCTCAATTTCAGCTCAGGCATGATCTCACAGTCATGGGATCAAGCCCCATGTCAGGCTCCATGGTGAGTATGGAGCCTGCCTGGGATTCTCTCTCTCCCTCTCTCTGCCCCTCCCCTTCTCACATGCACTCACAATCTGTCTCTGTCTCTGTCTTTCAAAATAAATAAATAAATTCAAAATATATATGTATGCAAATATATGTTTTTAATATATATATTTATGTATTTTTTAAATTTAAATTTTAGTTAGCCAACATACAGTGCAATATTGGTTTCAGGAGTAGAATTCAGTAATTCATCACTTACATACAACACCCAATACTCATCACAACAAATGTCCTCCTAAATACCCATCACCCAGGTAGCCCATCCCCTACCCACCTGCCTCCATCAACCCTCAGTCAAAATATCTTATCTTATTGTACTGTGTTCGTCTTTCTTTCTTATTGTGATGATGTGAGATGAAAAATGCCTACACAAGGAGGTGAATGATGCAGGCACTGTGATGGAGTATCAGTATCACTCTGACCTTCTGAGGATAGGTGACCCCAAGTAACTAAGAGAGAAGAACTGCTGCTAAGTGGGGCCAACTGTATCAGGTTCTTCCTCCTCCTCGCCTCTTCTGCTGCTCTTCTAGGGAGTCACACTTGTTACCAGAACCTCCTAAAGAAGTCAAAGAAAAGAACAAAACTCAAACTAACCACTAAAATGTTTGTGAGAACCATGGGAAGTGACACAATACTTCTGTTGAAAATGGCATTTGAAAATATCACATGCACATGTCTTCTTCTACTTACTAACATATGGTCTTAAATCACTGGGTACCGCATTAGGACTCAAACCACAGAATGAAATGAATGTCCAGATCCACAGTCCATTCCGTCCCAGAAAGGATTCATGAAAGTTACAAAGGAACATGGGATATGCCCTATTTATAACCTTTCCTTCTAAAACATTTTTAATGTTTATTTATTTATTTATTTTGAGAGAGAGAGAGAGAAAACAAGTAGGGGGAGGGTCAGAAAGAGAGGGAGACAGAATCCCAAGCAGGCTCCATGCGGTCAGTGTGGAGCTCAATGCAGGACTCGAACCCACAAACTGTGAGATCATGACCTGAGCCAAAATTAAGAGGTGGACGCTTAACCAAATGAGACACCCAGGTACCCTATGTAACCTTTCCTTCTATGCTTTATGGAATTACTGAGTTTCCTATGTCTGTATTTGTGATTCCTTTCCCTCTTCTTTTCGGCTTCATTATTTTCCATAATTTTATCTTCTATATCTCCTATTCATTCCTCTGCCTCTTCCATCCTCATTGTGATTTCATTCAGTCAGATCTGCATCTCAGTTACAGCATTTTTATTTTAGCCTAACTAGTTTCTATGTCTGCAACAAGGGTTTCTCTGGTGTCTTCTATGCTTTTTTCAAGCCCACGTAGAATTCTTATGCCTGTTGTTCTAAATTCTTGCTCAGATATATTGTTTATATCTGTTTTGAGCAAATCCCTGACTGTGGTTTCTTCATGATTTTTATTTTAGGGAGAATTCCCCTGTCTTGTCATTTTGTCTAGGTTTCTGTCTTTTGTATGTTATGAAAGCTTGTTATGTTTCCTATTCCTGAGATTAATGGCTGAATTAAGAAGAGTTCATACACTGTCCGGGGTCTGGTGCCTCAGGTGTATGCTGCGTGCACCTGCTCGTGTGATTCGGCTGCTCTTTCCCATAGGTCAGTTCTCTGCAGAATTCCCACTTGCTTGCAGTGGGGTGTGTTTTGACCTCTAATTAGGTGTGCTTGGATTGGTTTGTTAAAATAACCTTGATTTAAAAAAAAACAAAGCCTGATCCAAAAAAGAAAAAAGGAAAAGTAACCCAAAAAAATCAGAAACCAAAACCCAAAACACCTATAAGCTTGGTTCCAAAGGGAAAAAAAAGAAAGGAAAACAAGAAGCCAGACCCCCCCGCCCAAGAAAACAAGAAAGGAAAAGAAAAAAACAAATGAGCAAAAAATTATAAGCCTGATTCAAAAAGAAAAGAAAAGTGGGAAAAGAAAAGAATAACCAAAAGCCTGGTCCTATTTCCACCAGAACTGAAGAACTGAAGCTGATAGTTTGGAGCATTCTCTGGTCAGCAGACTTGGTGCATGTGGTGGAGGTAGGGGGCTGTGCTGGTCCTCTGGGGGAGAGGCCCGCGGTGCTGGCTGATAATCAGATCTGCCCTAGTAAGGATGCACCTGTAGAGCACTCGGAAGGGGGTGTTGGTGTAAGCGGCTCCAACCTCCATTAGGGGTGTTGTGTTGCACACTGAAGCCCCACCAACCTGGGGGGAGAGCGGGAAAGGGCATCTCCATGCTCTCTCATCCCCAGAGATGGGAGCTTGTGCCACCACAGTTTAAGAATCCCTCACATAAAAGTAAACAATCTTCC
Source organism: Suricata suricatta (assembly GCF_006229205.1). Taxonomy (NCBI): domain Eukaryota; kingdom Metazoa; phylum Chordata; class Mammalia; order Carnivora; family Herpestidae; genus Suricata; species Suricata suricatta. Next base: position 92,221,885 of record NC_043702.1, on the reverse strand, counting down.
CTCTTGGGTCCCACGCTTCCGTCAAATCACTGTCCTCACCCTGTCCGTGCCGAGGCTTTTGGCTTGCCCTGTGTTTCATCTCTGGCACACAGCTGGGATTCAAAAAGTCACATCTTAAAGGACCTGGCATGGCGCAGACCCACTTCTCTCCTGCAGAGGAGAGACTCGTTGGGCTGCGTCTAGTGTTATTTTGTACCAGAAAAGCAGTCAGACAGCCAGCAGGTGCTTGTTTATGGGAAAGCATGGCGAAGAGCAGTGACCACTTTATCTGCCTTCTGCACACACCTCTGCTGGATGGCTTCCCAAAGGTGCCAGCCAGGTCTTTTTTCCTGGGAGAGGCAATATATTCTCTTCTAAATTCAATTCAGGAAAAGGAACGTTCTCTCTCAGTTTGACCCAGGGGACCCCCCACCATGCTGTCCACTCCCGGACTCTGAGCTCCTTCCCTCCAGGAGTGCCACTGCTGCCCAAATGGACTCTGGCCAATGGAGCACACTTCCAAAACCTCTTATATCTCCACTATTTGCAAAAAAATAGCGATACTCCCTTCCTCCCAGCTCCCCAGTCAATGGTTTGGTGGAGTGCTTTTCTTGCATGAACTAGAGGTGATGTTCCCTCTCCCCCTCTATTCTTCTCCTTATGAAAAGGGTTCCCTACCCTCCACTGCTCTAAGGGTTTTCTCCCCAGTTCAAATCTCTGCACCACATACCTGTCAGATTCTCTCTCAAATGATGCAGATTGTTCTCTTAATCCTCAGATCGATTTCTTAGGTGTTCAAAATGATTTGATGTTGATCTAGCTGTGTTTGGGGGATGAGGCAACCCCAGGGTCCCCCTACAACTCTGCTATCTTAACTCCTTCCCCTTCTATGAAGTATCCTTCTGAATACTCTTCCATGACGCTGTGGGTCAATTATCTAAGATCTCTATTTACTATCTTCAAACCTTTTTTGCAATTTTCTGTTTTCAATAAATTGTTTTCAACATGTATACCTTTTGAATAATTAGCTCCACAGATTTGTTTATTGGCATGAAACTTGGGATTAGGTTAATTAATAGTGTAGGGTAGTTAATCTATTAGTGGAAGTCATTACAACATTGAGAACTTGTAGCCAGTCCACAGGGTCGACTATGCTTCCGCTCGCAACTAAGAATACCCTTCATTTGAAATCGCTGAGCTCCTAAACATGGCACTTAGACAAGGTATATAATTTGTCACAAGTTTTAAATATGAAAACTATCTCCATCAACATGTTGAGGTATATAGACCAAGTATTTCTGTCCACTATGAGTATCAAATGCTTATGTAAATATTCAGAAAGGAGGGCAAGTGAGAGGGTCACATGGTAAAGTGGGGGCCAGCAAATGTGAATTTCAACTCATACTTACACCTCAGCATCACAACCTTATCCCATAGCTTAGTAAATACGTGGCATTTTATTAGGAGATATTAAATAGTACGCCTTTACTGGTTGAGGCCCACAATCCTGTTATTTCTAAGCTTTCTGCCATGGTCAAAGACAGCTAGTCTCTAAAACCCTAAAATATTCCAGGCAAATCCCTGCTCTGTAAACACAAGGGAGGGCTTTGGGGCCAAAGTTCATCTACCTGGTAAGCTGCCCAGGCATGTGAGGCAGGAGGTGGGGCCAGTTTACCTAGACTGGACTCAGAGACCAGACTCAGGAATCTATTCGGGGTCTGCTTGCCCAGTCCCCATATCAGCTCTTGTGCACCTTTCCAAGAGCAGGATTATATTACCAACTACCCCAGAATGCACCCTGAAAAGAGAACTCCAAGAAAGCATTTGTTTAAGAGAGTATATCTTAAAAGTTCTTACCACAAGAAAACAAAAAACGTAAGTATGTGTGGTAATGTATGTTAACTAGACTTACTGTGGTGATCATTTCTCAACATACAAATATGAAATCATTATGTCGTGTACCTGAAACAACTATAATATTATATATCGAATATATCAATTATATCTCAACTTTTTAAAAAAAATGCATCTGCCCCTCATAGTTTCACAAAGATTTCCTTTTTTCCTCCTCCTTCCCAAAGTTCTGCCCCTAGAGAGAGAGCTTCATATTAATCCCCAAGCATGGATTATCCTTAACTGATATCAGAGCACCTTTCCATGAGGATGTTCCTGGAAATGGGGAGTTCGTGCACAATGACATTCAATACATAGACTTGCAGTAGTGACTTGAAAATTAATAAAGTTTGCCCCCCCTCGCTGCCCGAACATAACTAGGAACTGGCTTTTTAAGCAGCATTCAGACATAAAACACTTGAGTAATGTTGAGCTTCCTGACAACTGTTTTACCAGTATAGCCAAGTCATGATCCTTCTGGAAGGCACAGCAGAAAAAAAAAAATCAGCAAACTAGCCAAAATCATACATTTTTCAAATGCCTGCAAATTGATACGTAGCCTTCAGGCTGGGAAATACCCCAGAAAGCAGCCGTTCTTGTAATATTCTTTGCATAAAGACTAGTTCATCCGCGAATGGTAACAGGTGGGCATTTCAGTCTAATTTTCTTATTCATTGGAGACAATTCCAAAACCCTCCTTTTATCAAAGTGTTTCTCCCTGATATCTGTCTGATACGAATGTTAGGAAACTAATTGCTGTAGGAACCTGAAGGAGATCTCAAGGGGCAAAAATCTCTGAAACGTCTGAGGCTCCTGCCGACCGCCCTGCCTGGTAAGTCGTGGAGTCCTGTTAGCGACAAGCATCAGTAGACAGTCCCCACTTTGAATCATTTTCATTCAGACAGAGGCAGAGGGCCTTTCTGAAGGGCAGACCACCGATTCCCTGTAATTTAAAGGAGAGATTATGCAGTTTGCTCATTTGAATTATATAAGACTCAGAGATAAGCATTTCCTCTCTGCGATAAGAGCAGGGGCTGTAATAGCCATAGAACTATTTTCGTGGAAGAGTCTCATTTGCACGCTTAGCAGCTGCAGGGAGACACTTAGCAGCCGAGTGAGATCTAAAGGGAGCCTGACTCCCAAGCTTAAAGGAAGGACTTGGAGGCACAGCTACTGGGGAAGCTGGCCATGATTAGAGGCCATCGTTAGTTATGCCATTAGTCTTCAGTGTCATAGCATTAGTTCCAGGATCTTGCCGAGACCCAAATGAAGCTAGGGTGGAAACACTCTTAAAGATGCAATCTGAGAAGAAGAGTCACAAATGTCAGTTGCTTTGGGCGACGACTTTTTTCTACCAGAGCAGCCAGTGGGAAGGAAATTATTTGGTAACCACATCAGATATGTGCAGATTTCTGACCTGGAAGTGGAGCGGCCCCCTTACTCGTGTGTCCAGCCATGACCTCAGCATGATTCCTATGTACGCAGGGGTCGGGGGTTGTGGGAGAGCCTGAGTGCATGGGGAGCCCTCAGCATCACAGCAGAATCATTACTGGGAGGTCAAGTGATTGGATATTCATTTTTCTTCCTTTTTTTTTTCATTCTTTCCTTTAGAAGGAAAACAGCAGAATATATCTTCTAAAATAAAAGAGCAATGTGGGTATTCAAGGCACGAGAAGCCTACCAAAACATTGGCTAAGAGGCCACTTGTTAGAGATAGGCCTACAGGAAATAAATATGAAATGGACAGGGCTCAAGGGGAGCCAGAGGGTGACTAGGAAAAAAGTCCATGAACTGCTTGGACAGGAGAGACCTGGGCAATTACACAGGGCAGGGAGGCCCAAAGGCCTCAGAATTCACAGGGCATCAGGCAGCTCCTTACACACAGGTATGGGAAAATAATATGAGATAGCAGCAGCAACAACAAAAGGATGATTATACAGAAATAGCTAAAATCCCTAAAATGCATCAGTGGAAAGGGTTTGGGACTATAAATTAAGTAGTTGCCCGTTACTCTAAATCGTCATTGTAAACCAGTAGCTGATCACTTCAGGAGTTTGCAAAGTGCTACAACATGCATTATTCTCATAATTATGCTCATAACAAAGGTGTTCGTGGGAAGATAGTTGTGTGTCAACTTGGCGGGGCCAAAGGGTGCACAGATATTTGGTCAAACATTATTCTGGATGTTTCTTTCAATTTCAGGGCATTTGGGGATGTGATTAACATTTAAATGGCTAGATTGAATAGAGTAGATTGCCCTCCCTAATGCGGGCGGGCTTGTTAATGTGGGTGGGAAGGCCTGAATTGAACAAAACAGCTAATCATACCTTGAAGAACAGAGAGTTTCTCCTGCCTGGCTGCTTTCAAACTGAGACATTGGCTTTTTCATGTCTTTGGATCGAAACTTTGGTTCTTTCTGGATCTTGAGCCTGTTAGTCTTTAGAATGGAACATACTATCAGCTTTTCTAGATCCTTGTAGCTTGCCAACTACTTACCCTGCAGCCCTTGAGACTTGCTCATCTCCATAATTGTATGAGCCAATCTCTTATGACACATTATACAATTGACATACACATAGATAACCAATAGGATGTACTATCTATATGTACTATATATACACTATAATATTATATACTATACTTAATATATATGATATATATTATGTATATAGTACATCCTTTTGGTTGTCTTTCTCTGAGGAACCCTAATGAATACAAAAGTATTACCATGATTTTATAAATTAATAAACTGAGCTCTAGAGAGATTTAATAACCACCATAAAAGGACTCAAGATTTAATGGCAAGGAAGGCATTGAACATGGGTCTTCTAACTTGGGATAAGATCATTGATTGATATAGAATTAATAGCTTTATTTTTTAATCAATAGATACTACTTTTTAGAACAGTTACAGATTTACAGAGAGACTGAGCAGACAGGACAGAGTTTCCATATATATACATTATACACACACACACACACACACACACATATATATCCTGTATTCAGTTTCTTTCTTTTATTAATATCTGGTAAAAATAATGAACTAATAGTGATGTGTTATTATTACCTAAATTCCATATTGATCCAAATTTCTTTTTTCCCCTCAAACGTTAGTTTTACCTGGGTTTTTTTTTTCTATTCCAGGATCCCCCCTAGGATCCCACACTACTTTTAGTGGTAATATCTTCTTGGGCTCCATTTGGCTGTTAGAGTTTCTCAGACTTTTTTTTATGACTTTGACATTTTTAGAGGTACAGTCAGGGATTTTATAGGATTTTGTCATCCCTCCATTGGGATCTGTCTGATGTTTTCTCATCATTAGACTGAGGTCGTGGATTTGGGGGGAAAGACCACAGAAGTTAAAGGCCACTTCAAGGGTACATATTCTTAACATGAATTATGGCTGTTGATGTTTACCCTGAGCACTTTGCTGAGGTGGTGTTTGTCAGGTTTCTACACTATAAAGTTACTCCTTTATTTCTCTTTCCATACTGTACTCTTTGGAAGGAACTTACTATGCATAGCCCACATTTAAGGAGTTGAGTGTTACACTCCTAGAGGTTGGAATAGCTACATAATTTATCCAAAAGTCTGCATCTGGAAGGAGAATGGTTTCTTCTTTCAATTTATTAATGTATTCAATGAATTTGGGGTTCATGGATATATGAGATACTTTGGGTTATAATCCAATATTACTTTGTTTTGTTACTCAAAATTTTCCAGGTTTGGCCACTGGGAGCTTTTTCAGTTCACTCCTATGTCCCTTTGACATACCTCATCAATGAGTAATCATTTTGTTTTGTTTTTGTTTGTACATTAGCTTACTTTTTCGAACAAGATGTTCCAGATTAATCTTGTACATTTTCTGTCCCAGTCCTAGAATTAGCCATCTCTCCAATGAGAGTCCTCGCACCTCATTGGAGAAAGATATTGGAAACCAAGGTCTCAGTACTAGGCGTGGTCCTTGTTACTGGTGCGTCATTACTTCTAGCCCTTCTCAGAGGACAGAACAAAGAAACATATGTATGTATACTACTATCTATAAACTTATCTATATGTAGCCACTTATATCTACATTAAGTTAAATATTAGTTCCCACTGGCATCTTCAAATCTAGTCTACATGGATTATTCTTTTAATTTTTAAGACATAATTGACATTTAACATTATCATAGCTTCATGTGTACAACATAATGATTCAATATTTGTATATATTGTTAAATCATCACCACAACAAATCTGGTTAATATCTATCTCAACACACAGTTACATTTTTTTCTCTTGTAGTGGAAACTTTTAAGACCTACTCTCTTTGCAACTTTCAAATATACAATACACTATTATTAACTACAGTCCCCATGCTGTACATCACATCCAAGGACTTATTTATTTTACAATTAGAAGTTTGCATATTTTGACCGCAGTGCATGGATCATTCTAACCTCCTGCCCTTGCTTGTCTGTAAATTTCTACTGCACGGTGAGAAACATCATCTCCCTTTCCACCATCCATTTGCTTAATTGTTCAATTCCAGATTATTGTATAGTAGTACCAGAATGTCGACCTGCTCCCTTGTGTAAAAGAATTTTATCAACTAGATTATATCTCTTACATGTAATTCCTTTGCTTGTGACCTACAAATTTCATTAATTTCCAATGTTATTTAGGTCAGCACCTTTTCCCTCATCCCTTTCAGTGGATTGTTTTGTACCTTTCTAATGAAATTATGTTCTTTTGTTACAGTATACATTCCTTACTAGAATCCACTAACTTCCTAGTTTTTAATTGGTGTTCACTAAGGTTCATTTTTTTGTGCTATAATTTCTAGGGTTTGGGCACACGCATAATGTCATGTACAAAATTACAAAATCATACAAAATATTTCGATCCCTCTAAAAATCTCCTATACTTCACCTTCCCCACTTCACTCTGGGAAATCACTGATCTTTTTACCTTATTTATTGTTTTGCCTTTTATAGAGTTTCTATAGTTGGAATCCTATACTTTGTAACCTTTTCAGACTGGCTTCTTTTACTTAGCAATATTCATTTAAGACTTCCCTCTGTCTTTTTACCATTTGATAGTTCATTTTAAATTTTTTTAAGTTTTTTCCTTTATTTTGAGAGAGAGAGAGAGAGAGAGAGAGAGAGCAAGGGAGGGACAGATAGAGAAGGAGAGAGAGAATCCCAAGCAGGCTCTGCACTGTCAGCACACAGCCACATGTGAGGCTTGAATTCACTAACTGTGAAATCATGGTCTGAGCCAAAACCAAGAGTTGGACATTCAAATCAATGACCCACTCAAGCGCCCCTAGCTCATTTCCTATCACTGAATAATATTCAATTTTAGGAATGTACCACTGTTTATTTCTCCATTCAATTGTTGAAGAACCTCTTGGCTGCTTTCAGTTTTTGGAAATTGCTAATACAGATGCCATAAATATTTGCATGAAATTTCCAGCTCAATTGTATAAATAGCTAGGGGTGTGATTGCTAGATCATATGGTAAAACTAGGCTTAGCTTTGTGAGATGCCAAACTATCTTCCAAAGTGACTGCAGCATTTTGCATTCCCACTAGCAATGAACAAGAGTTCTTGTTCCACATCCTCACCAGCATTTGGTATTGTCAGTTTTCTGGATTTCAGTCATGCCAGTAGTTATGTGGTGGCATCTCACTGTTTTAATTTGCACTTCCCTAATGACAAATGTTGTAGAGCAGAGGAGTTCTTCATATGCTTTCAAGACAAGTCCATTCTCAGATAAATGTTTTGCAAACATTTTCTCCCAATTTGCAATTTGCCTCTTCATTCTCTTAACAAATGTCTCGGTGCAAAGATTCCCTTTTAACAAAGGCTGACTTTTTTTTTCTTTCATGGATCATGTTTTTTTATATCATATCTCATAATATATTGTCAACCTCAGGGTCATCTAGATTTTCTGGTAAAATGTATGAGGTCTATGTCTAGATTTACTTCTTTATTGGACACAGCATTTTTTAATTTTGTTAGCATCATTTTTCAAAAAACTTTTCTTCTTCCATTGAGTTGCCTTTGCTCCTTTATCAAATGTCAATTTTCTATATTTGTTTGGGACTACTTTGGCTTTCTATTCTTTTCCATTGATCTATAGGTCTATTCTTTCTCTAATACTGAGCTTTCTTGATTACTACAGCTTTATAGTAAATTTTGAAGTCAGATGGTGTCAGCCCTCCAATTTTGTTCATGAGTATTGTATTGGCTATTTTGGTCTTTTACCTCTCCGTATAAACTTTAGAATCAGTTAGGACGCAAAAATGGCTTAATTGGTTAAGTGTCTGACTCTTGATTTCAGCTCATGTCAAGATCTCACAGACATGACATTGAGCCTTGCATCAGGCTCCATGACCAGCATGGAGCTTGCTTAAGATTCTTTCTTTCCCTCTCTCTCATCCCTCCTTTCCTCTTTCTCCTCTTCCCCCCGCCCAAAAAAATTAGAATAAGTTTGTCAATATTCAAAAAATTGCTTTCTGGGAGTTTGACTGAAATTGTATTGAATCTGTAGATAAATTTGGAAAGAATCATCTTAATAAGGAATCTTCCAGGTTATGAACATAGAATACTTATTTAGATCTTTGGTTTTCTATCAGTTTTGTTTTTCTGCATATTTTGTCAGATGTATACCTAAATATTCCCTTTTCTGACACAAATGCAAATTGTATTTTTTTTAACTTGAAATTCCAGTTGTTCGTTGCTGACATATATGGAAGCCAAATGACCCTTGCATCTATCTTAACATGTTATCCGCTGACTCTTACTGTAATTGTTTATTAGTTCCTGGAGATTTTATTGACTCTGGGATTTTCTACATAGCAATTATGTCAACTTGAGCCAAGCAGTTTTCTTTTTTGAAATCTTTATACCTTTTGTTTCCATTTCTTGCCTTAATTCACCAGCTATGACTTCCAGTATGGTGTTGAATAGGAGTGGTGAGAAGGGACATCTTTATCGTGTTCCCAATTTTAGGGAAAAAGCTTCCACTTTCTCACCATTAAGTATAATGTTAGCTGAGATTTTAATCAAGTTGAGAAAGTTCTTATGCATTCCTAGTTTGCTTTGGGTTTTTATGATGAATGGGTGCTGGATTTTGTCAAATGCTTTTTCTGTGTCAATTGATATGATAAAATCACATGATTGCTTCTCTTTAGTCTGTTGATATGGTAGCTTACAATAATTGATATTCAATTTCAAATATTGAGCTAGTCTTGCACATCTAGAATAGACCTCATTTGGTTGTGGTATATATGTCTTTTTGCATATTGCTGGGTTTGAAATTCCATCACTTTTTAAGACACACCCAGAAAACAGTGACTGGTCTCACTCTTTCACATATTAAAATGTTCACTTCAGCATCATTTTTACGACTTTTTCTTTAGTGTCATATTAAAATTTCAATTTTCTATTTTAGTTAGGAATTCTTGCCTCCCTGGTTTGTCTCACCCTCTGCTCCAGACCTAGAATCCACCAGTACAGAGGGGAGACTTGGTGAGAAGTTTACTCTTCTCCCCATTATCTCCTTCCTTACTCACTAGTAGAGAGATTTTGGCCACTCCTGCATTGGCCTGGGCTTGGGAGAAAATGAAGAAAACACAGTCCTACAAGATTAGCATAGTTGTGAAGAACATTGAGCCTTCTAGATGTGTCACATTACAAAAGTGTCAAATCTCTCATGAGACATTTAGAAGGTTCTTCAGAGAACCAGCTCCATGCTTGGGGCATGGGAGCATCCCTCTTGCCTGTCCTCTGCCCCAAATGATGGCTCTTTTGTCCACCCACTTCTGAGGCTTTCCTCAGCTTCTGGTTCCCAATGGTTCTTCCTTTTATGGGGGATTATCTCACCTCTTGAGTAGGATCAATTGTAAAAAAACAAAACAAAAAAATCTGATGTCTGCTTCACTTTCCAAAGATCCACATTAGGTCCTCAGGATGCACATATGTACACATCCTTGCCCCAGGGGATTTCTGAGGTCACCATGACTTTTACTCTATGGGATATAAGTGAAATTTTCAGGGTGTGACTTAGAAGCCTGTTCCTGATTCCAAGGGACATACAGCAAGCTCTCCAATTCGTTTTCTTAAATTTGACATAAGGGAAGGGATTCACCCCTGCCCCACCTCATCTCCAGCCCACTCCAGATGCAGACAACATGCAGGGCATGCTGACTGCTCCCTCCTCAGGATACCCTGACTCTCCTTGTGTAGCCTGGAGGTGGGTGATGGCCCCATGAAGGCAGGGCCTCCTTCCATCACTTCAGTCATGTGAGTGGGTCCCTCTTTCCCCCAATTGCTTCCTCTCAAGCCCCAGAAGTAGGTCAAGAAAAAGGGGATGAGAAGCCAAAAAGGACACCACCAAGTGGAACTGATTTTTCCCTAAAGGAAGTGAAAATTTCTACCATCAGTCTTCCTAGAAAGAAGTCAATATTGTGGGAGAAAACAAAGACCCCTTGAATGGGATTTAGATTCAGCAAAGGGAAAACTTCTCTGTACGCTGGTCTTCAGGGCTGTTAGAACCAGTGCTTTAGGGTGCAGACACCGTAGAGCACTCCCGGTGAAGAGGAAGCTGGTCCCTGGCGTGGGAGGCAGGCTAGCAGCCAGGCCAAGGATGGTGCTGCTCCTTAGTGGGAAAGTTTCTGTTTATGGACTCTCCAAGAGTGCTCTCATCTTGTAAGAGCTCCTAGTTATTGTTAACGTAAGTGACCCTTCTAGTATACCTACACCTCCAACTTATTTTTATCAAAAGTAGCCTGGTCTTGGTTGCACAATGGAGAATCCAGAGAAAGCCCTTACCCTTGCTTGGAAAATGGTGGTAACAGTGAAAGCAATAGCCTCTCTCTGCCCACTGCCCCTCCCCCCCAGATCTGAGGTAGGATTGGTGGCAGTAAGGCTGGGCAGCATGATGAGGCTGGAGTGAAAGGCAAAAGCTAACAGTGACCTATTCCAGTAGTCCCATGAGATAACACAACCCTAGAGTTTTAGTAATAGCTTGGGAAGGTTCAGGTGGGAAGCCAGTCTCCATCTAGAGATGGTTAGAAATGCAGCCTTGTTTATCAGCAAGCACAGGGAGTCTCAAACTGACCAGTTAGCGGCAACAAAGTGGTCAAGAACTTTAGGCCAGAGACCAAAACTACCTGGACTATGTCAGTTTGTGATTTCCTCAGTGAAATTGTGTTGTCTTTGCCCATGTCTTATATGATGATCAGCATAAACTCTTAAAATAAAAAAAGTTTCTGAGTCTGTCTTTGAGGCAGCAATAAAAGGTGGAGAGAAAATTAAGGAGACAGACATCTCTTCTAACCAGCTTTTCAGGGGGAAGAATTCCAAAGCATACGGGATGTAGTGACTTCAACATTGAAGAAAGGAAAGTGGCTATCCTTACAAAAGTAAAAGAGCATATAAAGAGTGGGCTGGGCCTCAGAAAGTCCCTATCTCCTCCAAAAAGAATTTGAAAATGCACGCCCACTCTTCTGCAAGATAAAATCTGGGGTTTGCATTCAAGCACTCCAGAATTTATAACCTATTTCTGAGGTTCATTAGCTATGTGTCTTTGGGCTATTTGTCTCTTAGTCTCAGTTTCCCTACCTTAAAATGCAGCTAATGTCTATCATTGGATTATTGCAGAAATTAACTGAGGTAAAATATATAAAACACTTGGAACAGAGCAAAAGCTATTATGGTTTTTTAAATCTGATTTTTTCAATATGCCCTGGAGAGAAGCTTTATTGCCACACATTAATGGATACTCTTAATGAGGATCCTGATATATCAAGAAAGAGTTAAGCTCTAATTAATTTTTGACAAAGCAAGAAACAGTATCAATGGAAAAAAGACTGCCTCTTTAGCAGGTGGTGCTGAGAAAACTGGACAGCAACATGCAGAAGAATGAAACTAGACCACTTTCTTACACCATACACAAAAATTACCCAAAATGGATGAAGAACCTGAATGTGAGACAGCAAACCATCAAAACCCTCAAGGAGAAAGTAGGAAACAGCCTCCTTGACCTCAACCGCAGCAATTTCCTATTCAACACATCCCCAAAGGCAAGGGAAATGAAAGCAAAAATGAACTTTCAGGACCTCATCAAGATAAAAAGCTTCTGTACTGCAGAGGAAACAATCAAAAAATCTAATAGGCAACGGACAGATAGTTGCAAATGACATATCAGGTAAAGGGCTAGTATCCAAAATCTACAAGGAACTCACCAAACTCCACACTCAAAAAATGAATAATCCAGTAAAGAAATGGGCAGAAGACCTGAACAGACACTTCTCCAAAGAGGACATCCAGATGGCCTACAGGCACATGAAACGATGCTCAACATCACTCAACATCAGGGAAACACAAATCAAAACCACACTGAGATACCACCCCACATCAGTCAGAGTGGCTAAAATGAACAAATCAAGAGACTATAGATGCTGGTGAGGGTGTGGAGAGACGGGCACCCTCCTACACTGTTGGTGGGAATGTAAAATGGTGCAGCCGCTCTGGAAAACAGTGTGGAGGTTCCTCAAAAAACTATCAATACAACTCTCCTATGACCCAGCAATAGCACTGCTAGGGATGTACCCAAGGGATACAGAAGTGCTGACTCATAGAGGCACATGTACTCCAATGTTCATAGCAGCACTATCAACAATAACCAAATCATGGAAAGAGCCTAAATGTCCAGCACCTGATGAAAGGATCAAGAAGATGTGGTGTATATATATATATATATATATATCTCTACATACAATGGAGTATTACATGGCAATGAGAAAGAATAAAATCTGGCCATTTGTAGCAAAGTGGATAGACTTTGAGGGTGTTATGCTAAGTGAAATAAGTCAGGCAGAGAAGGACAGGTACCATATGTTTGCACTCATAGGTCTAACAGGAGAAACCTAATGGAGGACTATGGGGAGGAGAAGAGGGAAAGAGAGTTGGGGAGAGAGAGGGATGCAAAACCTGAGAGACTATTGAACACTGAAAATGAACTGAGAGTTGAAAGGAAAGGGGGAGGGGGAAAAGAGGTGGTGGTAATGGAGGAGGGCACTTGTGGGGAAGAGCACTGGGTGTTGTATGGAAACCAATTTAACAATAAACTATTTAAAAAAAAAAGAGTTAAGCTTAAAAAGATTGGCACTTGAAGTCTTCATCTGTTATCCTGAAACCCCAAAACTACCTTATTTATTTGAAAGAGTTTTTTTTTAATGACCATAAACTCTTTGATAGTCTTCACATCCACAGTTAGGGTCTATGTCCCTCTCTCCTTGTGTCTCTTGCAGGCTTATCATTGGTTCAATAAATGGAGTGTGGCAGAATTGATGCTCTAGGACTTCTCAGGCTGGGTCACTGAAGGCCATGCAGCTTACTCCTGCTTCTCTTGGGATGCTCATTCTGGAAGAAGGTGGCCATCATGAAAGAAATCCAACTTTCCTGAAATCACCATTCTGCAGAATTCACATGTATGTCTTCAATCAACAGCTGTAACTAGATGACCATTAAATGCCATTCCATGACTAAACCCTCTAGACATCCAGCACATGTCAGACCTCAGATAACAGCAGTCCCAGCAAACCTCTGACTACAACCACATGGAAGGTTGCCATGAGAACTTCTAAGTCAGGAATATCTTAAAGTTCTGACACACAATTTTGTGTGTGATCAAAATCTTTGGTGATCAAAATAAAGTAATTGCCAGTTTACCTAAATAAGTTTTGAGATAATTGTTAGACAAGATTAGTAAGGAGACCATCTATGTAGAATACCTCATTAGCCTGTAATGAAGGATAGACATGATGTGACAGTGCTGTCATCAAACCATCATGAAAATTCACCTACCAGATTAAGAACCCATAAACAAAATGCTTCCAAATTCTTCCCATATTTCCCCAATGTCTATTTGGTCAATCATATCAGAACCCTAAAAATAAAACAAGCCCCTTTCTCATCCTTGTTTCTGTCATCTGCTTGATCATTTTGATGTTGATGAACAATAATTCTGTGTTTCTTATGTTCCTCCAAGTGCGATGAATGGTTCTCATCCTTCAAACCAGGACAGAACACCTGTGTCCACTGCAGGTGGAACTGTAGTCAGCTGGAGATGTGCAGATTGGCAGCCACAGCCCTCCCATCAGCAGCGGGATGGCCCCTCTGTCAGCATCTCTCTGCGTGGAAAAGAGACCATTGTTGGTGAAATTTATGAGCTAGCAACTTGTCAATAGCAATGCCTTTGAAGGGAGGAGGGTGAAGGTAGCGAGAAGAAATACAAATCCTATTTTTTAATCCTCTGGGGTTTAATGCCTGTTTCACTGCTGGTAAGATTTTTGAGAGATAGAGCGTGCCTGAGAAAAGTACTATGGCAAAGGGAGAACAGCACAAATTGGTTTCCATAGCAACTACTCAGATAAGTGTAATGGTTCTACCCAGCCTAGAGAAAAATTAGTAAGACTAAAATATGCTCAAAATAAACACTTTTATGACTTAATTTTTTTAAGTATTTAATTTTGTGTAACCTGCTTGATGCACATATTAGAACTCTGAATATCAGAAATAGTCCCCCATGCCCCCCATTTCTGAGGACCTCATGAAATGCAGAACTACACCCTGAAGCATAATGATCTATTTCCCCTGTTATAATAACAAAGTATGAAATTTATAATGAAAGTGGATCTTAGAGACTCCAGCCCTAATACCTAAAGTGACTTGCCCAATGTCATTCTTGTTTGGATACTTGAAAGTTTACTTTGTGTTCAGTTTACTTACCTGGAAATGGTTTCATTGATGTCTTCCTATCTCACAGGGCTGTTGTGCAGATTAGTTGAGACAAAGTATATGAAGATCTTGGGGCAAATCTAAACTACAGAAGTAGTAGTAATAGTAGTGATGGGGTTTTGGAGTGGTGGTAGGGGTTCAGAGCCAACAGCCAAGAAAGAATTCTTGAAGACGTCTTTAGTGCAAAAAGGTGACTTTACTAAAGCATGGCAGGGGCTCCTGGGTGGCTCAGTCGGTTGGGCGTCCAGCTTCGGCTCAGGTCATGATCTCACGGTTCGTGGGTTCGAGCCCCGCATCAGGCTGTGTGCTGACAGCTCAGAGCCTGGAGCCTGTTTCATATTCTGTATCTCCCTCCCTCTCTGACCCTCCCCTGCTCTCTCTGTCTCTCAAAAAAAAAAAAAAAATATATATATATATATAAATATATTTTAAAAAAACGCATGGGACAAGACCAATGGGTAGAAAGACCTGCACTGGAATTGTGCAGAGTGAATGGTTATATACTGTGGCATTCTGGGAGGTAAAGGCAAGAGGAAGTTTCTTAAAGAGATTTCCATATGCTAAAGAAGACTTATGGATTACTAGAGCCTTAGCTATTAAGCTAAAGTTGTTTTACCCTCTAACAAAGCATTATCCTTAAGATGGTAGGGAGTTCCTGGAGATTAAGCTATTGATAGGATTACCTTTTTGTAATTTACTAAGATATTTGTAAACTGGAAGAGACTCAGATCCTGCCTGACTGTGACCTCTATGAATTAATCATTAGTTTTCTTTCCATTTCTTCATCCTTGGGCCACCAGGAGTATCTGAGGAGTATCAGACACATCCTACCCAGCGGTTGCCGGGGGTGGTTTACAGGGTGTCAGCGTGCCTTATACTCCCTCATCAGTAGCAACAGCATTAATAACAGTAGTGGTAATAGTGGTATCATGATTGATATTGACAGAACTCAAACTCAGGCCTCTGGAGGATACCACTCACCCTATTTTCCCCCCTACCATCCCAGTACTGGAGTCAGATCCTCTCAATAAAAATCCAATGGCACAGAATCTATCCAACCAAAGCCTTAGTCTCATCCCTGTCAAATCCAGCCAGGGCTTAGATAATGTGATAAAAGAAGAAACAAAGTTTGGTGAGGTACTAAACACATCTACTGCCATTTATTGCTTCTCAGAGTTGACCTATTGTTAGCAGTACTTGTGTCTACTCATACGGCATTTTGACCCAAGGAATGCTAAATGGAATAAGGAGGTGAAAAGAGAGAAAAGGTGAGTTCCAATGAGGAAGAACAAGAAATTAAGAAAAAATACTTTCAGTCCACACTGAAGAGCCAAACCTTTATATTTAAAAATAATTTTGAGGGCACCTGGCTGGCTCAGTCAGTTAAGCGTATGACTTCAGCTCAGGTCATGATCTCACAGCTTGTGGGTTTCAAGCCCCATGTCAGGCTTTGGGCTGACAGCTCAGGGCCTACAACCTGCTTCGAGTTCTGTGTCTCCCTTTCTCTGCCCCTCCCCTGCTCATACTCAGGCGCTCGCCCACTTGCTTTCTCGCTCTCTTTCACATATAAATAAACAAACATTTAAAAATTTTTTAAAGAATTTAAAAATAACTTTTAAATAGACAAATATATATCAAATAATATATAATGTTAATGTATTTGTTATAAATATATATATTTGTTTTAGGTTTTTGTACTAAAATTAATATAATATTAGACTTCAACATGATCACCGTGGGAGGCTGTGATTTGAGGCTCAAACATTTGGGACTATTATTTTAAAACTGATGTCAGAACTAGAAATTAAGTTCTATTACTTTAAAGTTTTAAACTGTTAACGACCAAAACTGTGTTATCTCTCCTATTTTACATATCATTCACCAAACGTAGCTATGAACTACCTTCGGTTGTTGCCAGAACTCACACTCACTCTCAAAAGAGAAGAAGTCACCACCACTGAAGATAAGTAAAAGCATGTGCTCTGAATACAATGAATTCCTATAGGAGCTGGGAACTGCCTTGGGTAGTAAAGATTTTATGGGAATAAATCCAAGATGATTACTTTGAAGTGAGAAAAATCTGGACATGAACATCCCAGCGTATTTGCTTTTTTAAAAAGAATTAAAGTATAGTTGACAAACAACGTTATATTAGTTTCAGATGTACAATATAGTGATTTGACTATTGTATACAAAATGCTCAACATGATAAGCATAGTTACCATCTGTCATTTTACCATGTTATACAATATTATTGACTATATTTTCTATGCCATACTTTTTATCTCTGTAACTATTTTATAAGTAGAAGTTCTTACCTTTAAATCCAAGATCAATTATACCAATTTGTTGTTAGAACTTGACTCATTCACTTATTCATCAACTTTTTGTCAGTTTTTTGATTCATCAATTTTTTACCCCTATGATATGGGTACTAGAACATTAGGTTGAATATAGGACAGTTTTATCTAACTGACAATTTTCACATTTCTACTTCCACTCCCAACATCTCCTCATAGCTTAGGCCTTCTGGAACTTCTACCTTAATGTTCCATAGATACTTCAGACTTTATATATCAAATTTTATGTCTGGCCACGTCAACTTGGAGACAAAAAGTGTCTTTTGTTTATTTGTTTTTTCCAGTTACTCACTGGAATGCCAACTTGTTCTTACCAATAGGAAGTCCAGTCACTCCTTCCTAAAACCAACATTTACTATGATTCTTTGAGATCCTAGAGACTCTTTCAGACCCCAGGGCTCAATGTGACTTCCAATGCCAAATACTGAGAGAGCCATTTGCCCACCACCACCATCTTGAATATAGTCACTGAATGAACACTGGTCCCCCACAGATCAGTGGTGATTTGCCTTGACAATGCTCTTGAACCCCTAGACCTTGTACCAGATACCAGAGTGGTGTTCTCAGCGTAGGTTAGGGTGTAGCTTGCTTTGCTATATCCTCTCATGCTCACCAAACTTCTAAAACACGGCCTGTCCTACCAGAGTGTATTTGCCTCAGCCACACATGGTTTTCCTCACATGTAAATCCTCAGGCAGCCCAGATTCTCCTCTTGTGGTGTTTTTCTCCGCTGTGCTGGCACTGTGTCGTTTACCCCTATTTCCTTTGTATTAGAAGAGAATCTTAGGAAGGCAAGTATGTCAGTGCCCTGGCCTACGCATTCCATCCTCGCACTTACTGCTAAGGAACGTTGAGTACCTGAGATGAAGCAGATACGGTTAGCCACAGTTCATCACAGTAATGAAGCGGATCAAATCACTATCATCAAAACACCGAGAGTTTAGAGGGCACAGCTCGCAACCCAAACAAGAAATAAACAGGCTAAGTGCTTCGAGAGAACCAGAGGAGGATTTCAACCATCTCAGAATTTTCCAGCAGCCAGACACTGTACTGCTTTTGGTTCAAACCTTTAGGCTGTGATCTTCGAACTAGACACTTTTGGGAAAATGGTCTGATACAGAGTTATTTTTCTAAACCAGCAAATTTATAGGGATCCCCATAGCACCCTGGAGAGAAAAAGCAGCTGCTATGACCTTGTTTTCTCCTTTCCTGTAGCTTTCAATGTTTCCATCCTTAGTTCCTTCCTTTCTCCCGTGAAATAATTTAATCCTGTATGCACAAAAATGGCTTGTCAAAAACGTAGCCCAGTAGGACTGATAGCTCCTGTGGGGGATTATACCTGAGCAGATGAGCTACCAGCTATCCACAGCAAGTGAGTTAAAATGTCTGTAGCCACAAGCTGTCTCAAAATCACTTGATTCTAAAGCATCAGCTATCAGGTGGTAGGATTCTGGATAATTGGGTGAGCACAGACATCTGCAAAATGAATCTGATTTAGATAAACTCTGAAGTTGATACCTTATCGGAAAGGAAAGCATTAACTTCATTTCTTTTGTTCTCCATATGCTGAGCTCACTCCTTTAGTCACATTCAGAATTTTAGAACACAGGTAGCTTAGGCTTAATACACAAGCACAAAAAACACATTCCTCTCTCCCTTACCACCTTCAGAGATGCCAGAAAACCCCTTCCAATGTTTTCAGGAGTATCAAAACTTCAGCCTCCATTCACGCAACCACAAGAAGAGAAGCTCAGTACAAAACTACCATGTCCCAGGTACCTGTTATGGTTTGGGAAATGGGGCAGTGATAGGAAAGGTGGAAGAAAAGGGGAGATGGACAGACCTACAAAGAGGGAGGCAAAATCACAGATACACCATAATCACACAAACTAGGCAGCTAATCACAGGCATGACACTCAAGAGACTACTAAGAGTGCCCTTGACCAGAAACACTACTCAACAACTGGATTGCTAAAAAGGTGCTCAAGAGGAAATCATTCCACTTTGATCAAGAAATGAAGACACTTGTCTACAAAATTTCCAGTACAATGTAACATATAATCCAGTTGTACACACTCTTGCATTGTTATGGTTTGGAATTTCAAATTACCTGGTCATGTAGCAGGACTTTGAAGTAATAATGGAACATGGAGGTATACTTTCATGATAAGGAGGAGACAGGTGGACACAGAGGAAGGCAATCTTAGGTAGGTCAACTCTCATTTAGTAATTTATTCATGCAAAAAACATAATTGACTTTTTTACCATGTTTAAAGCACTATGTATGGGACTATGGAGATAAACAAAACCCTCAAAGAAAGTGTGGCTTGTGAGTGTGTGTGTGTGTGTGTGTGTGTGTGTGTGTGTGAACATGCATGTGTGTGACCGTGTAGGAGAAAAAGCAAATCAACTAACAACCAGTTACATTACAATGTGAAAGTGCCCTAGTTGTGCCTGGGTGGCTCAGCCGGTTAATTATCTGACTCTTTATCTCAGCTCAGGTCATGATCTCGTGGTCTGTGAGATCGAGTCCTGCATTGGGCTCTGTGCTGACCACATAGATCCTGCTTGAAATTCTCTCTCTCCCTCACTCTGCCCCTCTCCCATGTGAGTGCCTTCTCTCTCTCTCTCTCTCTCTCTCTCTCTCTCCCCCCAATAATATACAAAGAAACATTTTTTAAAAAAAGTGTGCCCTAACATAAGAATACTCCAAGAGCAAAGGCATCACAGATGCACAGGCACAGGTCTGAGAATGTTATTAAGAGAAAAATGACTTAAGAGCTGAGAAGGTAGGAGCAGTGGACCAAGAGGACAGAATTCACTTTCCAGTCAAAGGAGGGTCCTTTGATGGGAATCCCCAGCCTTCTTTCCACAAAAGAGAACATCCTTTTTTCTCAATAGATTTCCACTCAGAAACATATTTGCCAGCCCCACCCACCTCCACATTCGCAGCTCTATCTTTCAGCTGCAACATATCAGAAAATCTCAGGCTGAGGAGGGAGAACCACCAGGTAAGAGCAGGGGAGCTGCCGGGCCATCAGCTCAGCAGCAGACCTGTGACTGTAAAAGCATGAGTTCTGTGACCTGAACCCCATGCTGCAGATACTTTCCACAGGTTCTAGGTTTCTCTTTTTACTCTTATCCTTCAGCTTCTAAAGACTGCCCCCCAAATTTGCTATTTACATAGTCTTTGGACACCCATCTCATCATGCCCTCTGACTTGGTTACTAACTGTCTCCAGATTGACTGCCATCTAGATGCAAGAGGACCCCCTTCTAACATCCCAACAATAATTCCTCTGCTAGTTGCTAATCACAGCTATGCTTGATCATGATGATTCTTCCAGAAGGACAGCAGGAGAGCTTTTAGGCTGGATGCTCCATTGGTCCTTCCAGACCTACCCTCCATACTCTGCACCAGACTCTGTGCCCCAGAGGCTGACACGATGGACCACATCCATGGACAATTTTGTCTTTGGATTCTATTGGATTTGATCTACTTGGCAGAGAGGGCAGGAGACCAGAGCACCTTTCCTCAGGCTGTCTGAGGCCCTTGTCCACCGGTCACATGTCAAGCAGACATCTGTGAGTAGCTATCCTTTAGGATTCTGGGAGTGGCTTCTATCCCCTGGACCCTTCAGGTATAGGGGTGGCATGGCTGTTGCTAGTTTCACATTATACCTTGTTAATCCTCTTCAGTCCTTCCCAGAGGCCCCCTTCACTTAAACTTTCTGCACATCACCCAGACTGAAGTGCTGGATGCTTCCTGAGGGACCCTGCCTGACAGATATGGGTGTTCTTCTAGAGATAGAGAGAAGCTACTTCCCTTCTTGGCTCAGGAGTCAACAATTCTACAAATCCTTGCTGAGAGTCTACCGAGGACCACACCAGGATGTGGTGGTCAACAAAAGAGCAAAACATACTGAATTCACGGGTTTTGCATCTAATGGAGGGGGACAGACAATAGAAGATATTACAGCAAGTGCTACTGAGAAGGGGACAAAAGTGAAGGGGAGGGGGACAGAGAACCACAGGGTTCAATGTGGTCCAACATGGCCAAGGGAGGACTGGTTGTCTTTCTGTAGGGTGTGCCTGTCAGGCTACAACAGGAAAAAGGAAAATCCCCAAATCAAAAAAATGTGAGGAAATCCATTGAAAGAAATTTTGACTAACTGGTTGAAGGCAGCAACATGCCATTATATTTAGAGAGAACTCAAAGTATATCAAAATTGGCAAAGATAAACATTTTAGCAGAAGAAAAAAAATTAAGTACTTTAAGAACTTTATTTACCTGACTTTGTAACACACCCAAAACAGCACTTTATCCTGACAAGATATGAAAATCAAAGGAAACTTTATCCCCATAAGAAAAAAAAAGCATGAAAAAATTAAACTGTTGTTGCAAATAATAATTCAGAGCAAAATGGGTTTTTTCCTAATAATTTTTTTATCCTGATAAACTCATTCCTTCTCTTCCATTTAAGGAGATATAGCCTGTCATGGGTTCAGCACTGCAAGGGCTGTATATGTAATGTGTCAGGAAGGAAGTATTTAGTGGATCTTACAGGATTTGGATGGTAAACAAGATGTTTTGAAGAAGCATTAGTAAAGAGAACAGCCTCTCTCCCCAAAATGCCTCCAGGCACCAGGCAAGTACCATCCTGAGTGAAGAGAGCAGGGTGGTGAGGGAGACCAGATGGCTAGGCTCCTCTAATGCAAATTATACCATTGCATCTAGTCATGAAGAAATGAGGGCACAGCATCACCTGATCTTCCATTTTTCAGGAGCAGCCAGAAAGCTGAATCTTCACATGAAATCCTGATCTTCAAATGCTAGCAACAAACGAAAAGGTTTGTGGACGACACGGGGCCAGCTCCACAGTACTGTGGATTGCCTTTGTTTTCTGGCCAGGGTCAGCTTGTTGGCCACAAGTTTGCCACCTCCACTTCAGAGAGAGATCAAATGCGAATAGCAACAAGGAGGTGCAAAACCCTTAATTGGCCGCAATCCACCAGTGCAATCTGCTATGAACAAGCGCTGTGTGCAAGAGCTGTTTGCAGAAGAAACCGGAATAAACCAAAGAAACCATAAGGAGAGAGTGTAGGACTGGAAGACTCCTCCCTTGAACTCTGTGGCAGGCACCAGAGCTCAGAATTCACTGGGCAAGCCAAAGCAACCCTGTCCCCTAAAATCTGTAGAGATGTGTCCCCCAACCCTGCCCAGTAGGTGAGGTTCCAGCCAATCTGACTGAGAGGACAGGGTATTCAAAGGGGAGGAAGGTCAGTAAAGTGGCCTCCAGATTGAGAAATCACTTTAAGACCGACAAATGAAGCAAAACACTCCATACCCTTCACACGACTTCATTCAAGGTAACTTGCTGACAGCAGGGGGATAGGGTAGACAGTGACCCAGCCACCAGGCAGCCATTCTCCACTGAGTCTGGACCTTAACCCACAGCATCTACAGAGTCAGGGGCATGGTGGTGAGGTCACAGGTAGTCATCTAATGTGGGGCCTTTTACACACTATCAGCCCTACTAGTCATCTGAAATGGGGCCCCTGTGCATCGCATTAGGAAAGATCAGAACAAGCCTTCTTGCATTTCGTTCCGGGCATAATTAACCTCCACAGGGCGTGGGTAGCCCTGAGGGAGGTCATTGCGTGGGCACAAACAAGATGGAGGGTGAGATAGAGAGTCTGTGCTGTCAGTGCTCCTACGCAGAGTAACTCACTGGACAACTAGAAGATCTAAAGATGAGGACACTGTGCTCAGAGGGCTGGAGTGCTCTGCCTGGGCTCACACGGTTAAAAGGTGGTGGAGACACTGCACCTGAGTGGCTCAGTCAGCTGAGCAGCTACCTTCAGCTCAGGTCATGAGCTCATGGTCCGTGAGTGCAAGCCCCCATTAGGCTCTGTGCTGTCAGCACAAAGCCTGCTTCGAATCCTCTGTTCCTCTCTCTCTCTCTCTGCCCCTCCTCCACTTGCACACGCACTCTCTCAAAAATAAGTAAATATTAAAAACAAAAAAAGATGGTAGAGACAGGAGGTGAGGGCCGGTCTAGTTTACTGAGACGTGGATGGTCTTTCAGTAGCTAGGATTTCCTGTAGTTATCACACTTATAAACTTGAAAAAACACAAAGATGAAGAAGAAGGGGAGGAAGAGGAGAAGGAAAAAGGATGGGGAAGGAGAGGGGGAGGGAAGACTGAGGGAAAAGTAAACAAATAAGGAAAAGAAAGGAAGGAAAGAAAGATGAAAATAAAAGAAAAACAGCAAGAAAAGGAAGACAGAAAATCAATAAAAGTGCAGGCAAAAAAGAGGAAATGAAGAAAGAAAAAAGAGGTCAAAGGAAAAGGGAAAAATAGGGAAAATGAGAAAAAGGAAAGGAAGGAAGGAAGCAGGAAAGTTTAGTAAGAAAAGGCAAGGATAAAAAGAGAAGCAAGAAAAATTGGAAACTAAGGAAGGGAGGCAAGAAAATGGAAGCAATAATAGAGAAGTGAGAACAGGAAGTGAGAAAAAGGGAAGTGAGAAGCAAGAAAAAGAAGCTAGAAATGGAAGTGATGAGAGGGAAGCAAGGATAGGACAGAAGGGCAAGGGAGAAAGAGAGAGCGAGAGGGAGAGAGAGAGAAAGTGAGACTATTTTCAGATACACATAAGAAAAGTAAGTGATGGCTGCCATGTATGTACCCAGTTGTAGGTAAGGGTTCTTCCTCATGGACCCAGTTCCTCTTGGTCCAAGTCCACTTGCACAAGAACCAAACAGAACTCAGAGAGGATGAGAGAACACAAGGAATGACAAACGCCCTTTCCTTACTATGCCCAGGGCAGCCTCAGAAATGGGCTTGTGCTGCCTAGGGCTGAAAGGAAATCGCATTAAAGACTTTTGTCATGGGAGCCAGTGTTAGCAACCCCTTACAATGAAATCTTGGTTATCCAAAGCATGAAAGAGGGAAGGAATTGACTCCATCCATTCATGTTTCTCCAGGTGGAGGATACTGTGCTTGCTTCCCCTCCCCCACAGGGTGCCCCGGGGCTTAGCTATGCTGCACAAGCTTGAAGACAAACGCTATTTATTCCAGAGCCGTGGTGGCCTCCAAAGAAAGTTTTAAGGATGGGAAAGATAAGTTGGTGTCATTCCTGCCCTAGTACTCAGCACCTTGCCAACTTCTATCTCTAGGATTTACGTGAAGAGAAATAGAAGACCCACACTACAAACACTTTTAGCGCCATGCTAGGCTCATAGCAGATAAGGTGCTAGTGGGCTTGAATGGAATGTTACTCTCTGTCTACTATTAAGATCTTGTGTGATCAAAGGATTCCAGCTGTGGTTTCTGGTAGTCTCTGGAAGGTTCTGCTCCATTGCTTTCTGAACCTGGGAAATGAAGATACCATCTATATGAACTCAAGGATGAACAAACACATTGTTCTCCGTTTACAAAAGAATCAAGAGGGGGTACATGAAAACTCTCATTTCTTAAGTAGAGCTTGAAGACCTAAAACCTAGCATGGAATTTGCAGTTTCCAGACATCTGCTTGAACTTGACATGGCGTATGGGACGGAGACCTGGACTGGCCGGTTCTCCCTCTGCTTTGACAATAACGGAAGGCAAGTCATTAGGCAAGTCATCCAACAATAGGTTGTTAACTTCTTCACATAAAGCCGACAAACTGATGTCATTTAAGGGTCTCAAACTGGCGGGTCTGAAGCTGGATCTGACTAGCAGACATGCTATCTGTGGCAGCCGCTGTGTCTTCGGACTGTCCGCTGGTCTGGCCGGCCGGGAGCCTGGGGTGACGGGTCTCCTGGTGAGCCAGTCTGTGAGGCTTCACTGTGGTGATGCAGTGCGCCTCCCCCCCACTCCAAGGGAAAAACAAGCGGGCTGCCATCATGCCACCTTCCTTCCCACCTCTGTGACCTGTTTGCCAGGCTCCCTTGGGGGCTGCACTTCTTCTGCCCATTTCTTAAGTTTTGAGCATTCTCGGGGTCGTCCACATCCCAGTCCACATAGCACACCCTGGGTGCTTGCGTCCATACCCAGTTCTTCTCAGGCTAAGTGCCCATGACCCCCAGCCTACATTTTCACCTCGATGCTACTCCAGTTTTCTCCTGAGGATGTCTATTTAGATGCTCCAAAATCACCACATCCTCAGCATGTTTGAAATGTAACCCACGTTTTCTCTCCTCCCTTCTCTACCACCCCACCACTAGCTGCTCTCACATACCTCTCTCCTCTCAACCTCTGAACTTGGCTGTTTCTTCCATGTGTGTGGAATAACCCCCTGCTCCTGTCTCCCGCGAAGCCCCCCTTCTCATCCTGCAGGTCCCAGCTTCCCTCCTCACACACGCTCTCTCTGAACCCAAGACTGCTTCTCTGTGCGCTCACTGCGCCCTGGATTATCACCTCTCTCACAGCCCCTGTCACATCTAGACTGTCCTACTTTATCCCCGCATTTACTGTCAGCTCCTAAATGGACTGAAATGGGAGGGGGAGTGAGGGAGGGGGGTGATGGTCTTGGTTGGGGGGCACTTGTGGGGAGAGGCACTTGGTGTTATATGGAAACCAATTTGACAATAAACTATTTTTTTTTAATCTCGGAAAAAAAAAAAAAAGAAAGAAAGCCAGCCACTGTGACTGCCAGAAAAAATAAATAAAGTTCTAGGGAAAGAAAAAAAAAACAGGCTCAGTGCCTCCGTTACCATTGCTGCTCCCGTATGGAGCACTGTGCTTGCCCAACAAATAACTACTGAATAAGACAATCAAAGCAAAGACAGACAGTGTTCCTCTCTCCTAAAAATGTATAATCAACCTCTAAGGATCCTTTTCTCCATTTCTTTCTCCAAAGCTTAGCTCTTAAATCAACAGCCTGCCATGATAACATTTTTTGCACTTCCTACCCAGTGATGTAATCTGTGCATCAGAGCAAAAGCTGCTGTCTGTATGGATTCTCCTACGTTTAAGTCACTGCCTCCGCGAGAGCAGGATGTGCGCTAAAAGAGAAATGCTTGCCTACAAGGGGAATCAAAGTTTACCATTTAATTCACAAGTGAGTTGATTTGGTAGAATTGAATTCCATGAGAAATTAGACCTCCGTTGCTGGGAAGGCCTTTCTGTGCCCGGTTAACATGCATGACATGTTTCTGGTGCTGCTGAGAATCAGTCCGTTCTGCACGTTCACCAAGGGTGGACCTCTCTCTCTCTCTCTCTCTCATCTCCACCCAGCTTCTGACCCCTCAACACTCATTGCCACTTCAAAGGGCACTGATGTGAGGATCGTGTTTTGTGTGCTTGGTGACATATTTGCAATTCACCTGCATTTTTAACTTGACCTTGGCAACAGAACTAGGTGGTTGAGGTGAAGATTAATGACACAATTATTTTTACAAGGAATATAGACAGCCTGACTTGGCTGGGTTAACAGCAGCCATGACAATTGTTGCTCCTTAGCATCAAGATTTTGTTCCGTGGATTCTGAGTAGTGGAAAGTCAATGTCAAGTGTTCTTTAAGGTAATCACTTATAATGGTGAAAAGTAAATTAAGATATGGCTTGATACCATTACAATAAACATGATTAACATTAAAGTCTTTTTAAAAATAGAAGGGTAGAGGGAAAAGCCTCAGAACAAGCCCCTCATCATCTCTAGTATTCGGACAAGCCATCTGAAGACTCAGAGCCTCAGTGTACTCATCTGAAAAATGGAAATAATTACTCATGAATAGGAAAGGAAAAATCAGTATTAATCTAAGAACTGGCTGGGATGCCTGGATGGCTCAATGGATTGAGTGACTGTCTGGCTCAGGTCATGATCTCGCAGTCTGTGGGTTTCAGCCCCACGTTGGGCTCTGTGCTGACAGCTCAGAGCCTGGAGCCTGCTTCGGATTCTCTGTCTCCCTCTCTCTCTGTCCCTCCCCTGCTCATGGTCTGTCTCTCAAAAATAAATAAGCATTAAAAAAATTAATGTAAGAACCAGTTGCAGCCACTTTTTTTTTAACATTTATTTATTTTTAAGAGAGAGAGTGAGCAGAGGAGGGACAGAGAGAGAGGGAGACATAGAATCTAAAGCAGGCTCCAGGCTCTGAACTGTCAGCACAGAGCCTGACATGGGGCTCGAACCCACAGACCACCAGATCATGACCTGAGCCAAAGTCAGATGCTCAACCCACTGAGCCACTCATGCGCCCTGTAGCCACTTTTGTAAAATTAAGAATTCAAATCTGGGAAGAGAGCTCTTTATTAAGGAAAATACCTTAATAAGCTTCTTTGAGAATAAAAGCCAGGCCCTTGCAAAGCATGGTCTGAAAAAAAATTGGTTAAAAAAAATTAAAGTGAGAGAAAATTGAAGCCCAGAGCAAAAAGGCTGAGAGTCAGCAGAAGTGGGAGAAAGGAAAGATGGAGGCCACACAGGCAGTAAGAAGGCTCTGACAACATGGCAGGATGTGAATAAGGAGTTCCCTGTGGTGCAAAGTGTCCAGTAGATTTCTGTGAACAAGAACAACTGAATGGAATTTGAAGTGGTTTTCTGCCTGTGGTGTAATTACCTTCCATTTCCCCCCAAACTTCAATGAAGTCTGCAACCCATGATGATCTGGAACGAGCGGTGAATGGTCAGGACTAAGAAAGGCTGAAGGCAGCACCCTCGTGGGCCAGGCAGCACCCTGGAGCACCCACACCAGCGGCGTGGGCTCACCATGGCTGTAAAACCTCCCTCACCAAGGTGCCCAGTGGGGGGTTATCATTGCTCCATCCTCAGCCTCAACCTTGCATCCCCTGGAAATTCATGGAACCACTGGGGGGGGGGGTCTGGGGCCCCAGACAGAAGGGAGATTGAGCCCCCTTATTTGGATATTCAAGTGGAAGGGGACCCCAAAAGGCTGGAGCACCCAGATGCTCTTGGGTTTCATAGCTGCCCTGACCACCTCATCGAGATGCAGTGCAGACTGCCCGGAAATAATAGAGGTGAAAGGAGTTACGCAAACAAAACAAAACAAAATCTCCAAAAACCTACTTTCACAAAGTAAAATAGCTATTGTGGAGAAAATAATTGTTACAAGTAGTTTCAATAACATACTACACAACACAGGATACTAATATACATTTGGGTTTGTAACCCACTTCTTCAAGCAATTGCAAAGCAGTAAGATTTGTAGCTCACTAGGTTCATTAGAAAGGGTTCCTAAGGACCCTGGCTTCAGGTGAGCATGAGCCCCACTTTGGATGATCCCTGCTTCTCCCTCTCTCTCTCTCCCTCCATCCTCACTCCCTCCTCCTCCTCCCTCACTCATTTGCACCCTCACTCAATAAAACAAAAAAGAAAAGAAAGGATGACAATAAGTTATATCTTGCAGTTGTTATAATGTTCAGATCACCATACATGTAGCTTCCAAGCATGTTTTATTAATAAAACAACAGTATTTATGGAGCACTATGTGAGAGATGCTATTTATGGATAGAGTCACAGAAAAGAAGTGCTATTTATGGTCACTGACCCCAGAGATTATAATGGAGAAAAAAAAAACTGATGGAAACTTAGCCGGCAAAGCCTGTGTCAGACCTGAATTCCAAGCCCAGTCTAAGTACAAACTAACCGTAACCTTGAACAAACCACTTAGCTTCTCTGGGCTTCTTGTTCTCAGCTGTAAAATAGCAGTGGATCTGTCTGCTGTCCTACCTACCTCTCGGCACCGTTAAAAGGATAGGATGAGATTCTACATGAGAAAGCCCTTTAACAACTAACTATGAAGTCCTCTGAAAAAGAAGGCATCTCTGTGAAGAAGTCTGTTTCTTTAGGGTTTATTTCTTTGTCTGTTTTCCAGGCATTTTGGTATGAGATGAATTCTGCATTAGCCTGCTCATGCTGCATAAAATATCTGACCTCTTTAAAATTACTCAGTGATAAATCATTCACCAGGCATCCTCCAAGGCGGGGAGGGGTTCTGCTCCCCTCCCGTGTGCTGGAGAACATAAGGGCAGGAGGCAGCCTGGGGGCAAAGTGATTCAGCTCAGGATCACCCTCCGATTGTTTTTATAAGGGTAAGAACTGGAAGAGAATACAAAATACCGGAAAATAATAACTGCATGGGTTAGCACAGTGAGATTGCACATCCCTGCTCTGTGTTTTAAATGCTTCCTTTTTTATAGCTGCCATGCTCTTATTCAATAATAAAAACAGGGAAGAAAAAAACCTTGACATACTCTTTGCAACACTTCACAGTCACGGAGCATTTTCACACATAGCGATTGGATTGTCACTGCTGCTTCGTGATGTGAGGGGTCACTGTTACTGACTCCATTCTACAGCTGAGGAAACTGAGGCTTAGACAGGCTGGAGAATCTATAGATTTTTTTCCACTCTTGGGCTCTACCTCCCAGAAGAAAAGTACATGCTGCTTCAGGGAGGAACTAAGAGAGGTCCAAACAAGCAGAGGTTTGCTTGGAGGACCATTCTAGAAAGAGGCAAGGCGAAGCTGTGACTCAAGATGAGACTAAGGCTCTGAAAAAGTGCTAAAGACGGCCAAACACATGGAAGACAGTGTTGAGCCTTGTATTTGCATGAATGCAAATGAGAGAAGAAATCCTTCCTCCCCTAAGAGCAGATGCAAGCCCCGGAGTACAAAGACATGGTAGGGGTACTAGGAGCCCTGGGATGTCCAGCAGTCACAAAGTGTTTGTTGCAATTTGATGACTTGAAAATTGGTCGAGACCTCATAGAAGAGAAACTTGTCCAAGAAGACCTGCTGTGAGCCAGTACAGGCAAGCAGCGCCTTGGGGACAGCAGGTCTGAAGGGAAGCCCAGCACCTCACACCCAGGCTCCTAGTGGGTCCAAGATGGAGGAAACGCAAAGTCAGGGATGTCTCTGAAAGAAAGACACTGAGTCAAGGTGGAGGTGCAAACCAGTGGCCCACAGATCAAGCCCAACTCTTGGATATACCACCTGGAGTTCCCAGAGCTGTTGTCGCAGGCGCTGGGTCATTTTAACATGAACCACTTGTCAATACTTTACTGTGGTTGGATTTAAGACAAAAATCCAGGTCTCTAGCTTTTCTTGAAAATATTGAATGTTCTGACTTCCTAGGCTCAGGATGCCTGCATGGGGCAATTTTCTGGAACGCTCTGTGCGCCTCCCCAGACACCCTCAGCTCAGGGTCCCCATGTACCCCATCTGGATGGCCTTGTACACAGATGAGTTCAAGACTGCTGCTCCAGAGCCCAAGCAAAGGTCTGGAGGGCAAGTCCAGGTAGGCCTGAGGCAGCTCCCAGAACCCAGGTAGCCAGGAAACTTACTCTGCCTTGTGCCGTTCAGATTCTGTGTTCTCAATCCCCACTTGCCTGAGGAGTCCAGGCTTAAATGAGAAGCAGAACTCATGGCTGAGCACTGGTGCAGGAGCACAGTTGGAATGTTTACCAGGAGGCCAAGAGCAGAATAATGGGCTCAGGGTCAGAAGCCATGGGGTGGCAGGGGAGACAAGCAGCAGCTGCCAGGGCTCAGCAGAGGGAGGGTAGAGGAGACTCCCTCAACTCAGGCGATTCTCACCAGCAACACCATTTGAAGGCTCTGCATGCCACCCCCATGGGGTGTTTCACCCATAAGACCAAAAATGGTTGTTTCTTAATCCAGTGCCAATGGGCAAGAGGGCTTCTATCAAGTCCAGCTCCCTGCTTGTCACACTGAACCCCATAATCAAAGTTATTTAGGAAATAAATAATTAGATCAAGTGTGCATCTCAGAGGCTGCTGGGGGGAGGGGCACACTGGTGCACACTCTAGGGAGGGTATCTTGGCCAAAGCCAGTAAAACCATCAGAAGATTAACTTTCACCTACAATTCATCAAACCTATGTCTTAGAATTTATCTTCTTAGATACACTTGCACAGGCACAAAATGACATGTATCCAAGTTTATTTACTGTAGTTCTTTCTATACCAGAGAAAGATTGGAAATAATCCAATGCTTCCCAAGAGAAGATTACTTAAATGGTTTATGGCACAGCCAAAGAATGAAATAGTATGCAGCCATTAAAAATGTGAGCCTCTATGTACTAGTAAAATTTCCCCAAACTGAAATGAAAACAGCAAGGTACAGAACAGGATCTATAGTATATTACTTTTTTGCACAAAGCAGGAAAGTTAAAAGCCTATATCATATTTGCCTTTCACACTTTACAAACACACTCTCAAAAATAATAAGAATGGTTATTATGGCCCCTCTTTGGGGCAGTGCAGGAGGATGAGATGAATCGGGGCAGGATGGGGAGTGGAAGCTGGGTGGGAGAAATCTTTTTCATTGACCCCTTTATTGTTTTGCCTTTGGAACCATGTGGGCATGTTACCTTTTAAAACACAGATGCATTTCTTTCTGAATGTGGAGGCATGGGTGGGCCTGGGTGCCAAGAACGGCATGGGTAGAGATGAGGGAGTACCTTCACCTGGCAATGTGGTGCTGCAGGGCTCTCTTGAGGTCTGGAAGAGCCACAGAAGCCAGCTGCCTGCTCTGGCTGGTGGCACCACTTCTCTGGAGGCACCTGGAGAAAGGTGAAGGCCCGGCAGCAAACATGACAACCTTCCTTAGGACACCTATGTTATTCAAGATTTCACATATTACAGTTACAGAAAATGACATTTTTCTAATTATTAAAGTATAACTAATTATTTACATATGCTGACAAATGTTAACATTCGCGTGATTCCATTGAATTTGAGGGAAGCAAAAGAGATAATATTGAAAGTGTTGTGTGTTTGTGCATAAATGCACTGGGTTATGTGAAGATCTTTTTAGATAATTTCAAATATATTTCTTACCCTGTGACGCCTTGTCCCTAGGGCTTTCAGGCCATGGTCTTGATGCTTTAGGCGGGAGTCAGCTCCCCATAGCAAATAGTCACAATAGATTTCGGTTTGAAAAGAAGCTTGAGGAGTATCTGGATGGCTCCGTCAGCTGAATGTCTGACTCTTGATTTTGGCTCAGGTCATGATCCCAGGGTTGTTAGATCGAGCCCCACATTGGGCTTCACGCTAAGCTTGGAGCCTGCTTAAGACCCGCTCTCAAATAAAATACAAAAAATTTAAAAGAAACTTGAAATCCCAGCATTCTTCAAAAAGAAAGGGACATCTAGATTTGTTTAGCCTATCAGGAATGAAGACTAAAAGAACCAGATGATGAAATTTCTTCGGTGGTTGTAGGAAGGAGGAAGAAACAGATGATAATGGAGAGGCCTTCCTTTTCTGGACTTCTCTGGAAGGTGCGGGCAGATTGGAAACATCTAGACATGCACAGAGGAGGCATGGAGCAAGGCATGGCAGCCAGTGGTAGCTCCTAGAGGTAAAGAGCAAGAAACCCTAATCTTTCCAAAGAAGCACTCTGTTACGGACTTAACTGTGTATCCTGCAACATTTGTATAGGGTGGAAGCAACAGTATTTGGAGTTAGGGCCTTTAAGGGAGTGATTATGGTTAAATGAGGTTAGATGGAGTGGCCCTAATCCAGTAAAACTGGTGTCTTACTTAAAACAAGAGAAAGAGATACCAAGGATGTGCATGCGCAGAGAAGAGGTGCATGAGGACGCAGTGGGAAGGCAGCTATCTGCAAACCAAAGAAAGAGGTCTCACCAGAAACCAGCCCTACCAGCACCTTGATCTTGAATTTTTAGCCTCCAGAACTATGAATAAATAAATTTCTGGGGTGCATAGGTGGCTCAGTCAATTAAGTGGAAGGCTCTTGATTTAGGCTTAGGTCATCTCACAGTTCTGGGCTGATGGTATAGAGCCTGCTTGGGATTCTCTCTCCCTCTCTCTCTGCTCCTCCCAACTCAAGATCTCTCTCTTTCTCTCTCTCTAAATAAACAAGCATGAATTTTTTTAATGAAGAAATTTCTGTTGTTTAAGCCATCTGGTCTGTAGAAGTTTATTAGGGCAGCCCGAGTTAAGACACATCCCAATGCCCCTTGTGTCACTGTCAGGGGTGATGTCCCGGCATTGTCATCATGAGTTGGCTTTGTGTGTCCCCCAGGTGTGGCATGGAGGGCCTCAGAGGTCCTAGTGGGGGTCTTGGAGATGCTGAAAGCCTCGCTGGCCCAGAAGAAGCCTGGGGTTGCTCAAGATGGGTGGGAACTTTGAAACCAGATATAAAAGGTGGGAGACAGTACCTGCCGCATGAACACCAACACATCAAGTCATCTGGATAATGTGGCTCCTTGTCAGAGGCACCAGTGCTGCTCATCCCCATCTTGCCTGAGGCTGGGGAATAGCCAGCTCGAGCAGTGTGGATGCAAGGGTCCTAGTCTTCCCTCCACTGCCCTCAGGTCACCTATGCCAGGCCCCTCCCTCTACTAATCCAAGGATCTTGCTGTTCAAGAGAAGGTGGGGGTGGAGGATGATGGAGAAGTAGGAGAGGCAGCATTTACCCCACAAGCAAAATTACCTGGAGAAACTGACCAAACTACTGACTCAGGCTTAGGTTACCAAATTGGACTAAACTAAGTCTCTTCTGGGACTTCTCACCTCTTTCATAGGAAGGGACCTCATAAGGGAAATCATATCAGTAACAGGCGAGATAAGGAAAACACATTTTCCTGCATATCTACTTGTGGTTAAGAGTAATCTATGACACCCCTAGATATTTTTTATGAGTACATACATCTATATGTGTGTGTACATACATGTATTTTGTAAAAGACCATCAAGTGTATTAAAACGGAGCACTCCATTCAAAGGAAGGATTGAATGCTGCCTAAATTTTGGAAAAAATTTCTCCCAGACTTAGCACTGCTCAGAGAAGCCTCTGATAGCACTTTCTATCTATGGCCAAAGCATTTGCCATCGGTCACATGCCCTGATACAGCATGGCCCTTCCAGTCCACTTGCCCGTCCATTCTGGCAAAGCTGGCTGCTCTTCTCATTTCCATGGTCCATCTTCCTGCCCCCTCACGCTGGTAAATCCCACTCCCTGGGGACTACAGTGCCCATCCACTGAAGACTGATGAGTGGGATCATTTATCTTACTGTTTACCTTTCCCACAAAATACTACTAATGCAGGACACAGAGATGTGATGGCTCATGATCCTCAGAGCTGGTCAAAAATAACAGAAAGGGGAAAATGGATCAGATGGACAGGTTAGGTCCCTGTGTTACTTGTTTTTTGTTTTGTTTTTTCAAAAAGTAACAGTGTGTGTTTTTCATCTGAGAAGCAATGCAAAACAAAACAGAAATGTCTTTTTAAAATAGTTTTTTGTCAATATTAAGCAATCAATAAGTATTTATGAGTCCCTATACCTACTAGACGAGGCAGACAGCCCCAGAGCCCAGGCACCTTGCAGGATCTGGTCCTGGCTCAGACCTTAGGGGGACACCCTGTGTTCACAACCAAGAGGTCAGTTCTTGGAGGGCATGGTGGGAAACTCACGAGGTCCTGGGAACCGGAGAGAGGTATGAACTGAGTGGGAGGGTCAAAGCCAGGAGACATTAATAGGAGAAATGGGACAAGGGAGAAAGAAAATAAGGGGTTCCTTAAAAGCATGTGGAAAGGAAGGTGAAATGGGGAGAGGCAAGGATACAGAGCAGGTCAAGGTGAGTTCAGGATGAACTTTACAAGCCTACCCTTATGGTCCTTCTGTTTTGTTTTTGTCTAAGTTGGTTCTTCTCCAGGACCTGCAGGACCCCCTTAGTGCTACACCCTTACAACCTAAGAGGATACAGAGCATTGGCCTTCAGGGCGAAAGCTAGCTATTCAGGACAGCACACATGGATTGGGTGAGGGGCACAGATGGCCACTTGGGAGTACCTGAGAGGGAGGAACACTGCACCAGGGAGAACAAAAGAGGCTTTATGATCTTGAGACTTGGACATGGCTGGACAAATGGGAGCCAGTGGGCACTCAACAATGCTGCTTCTCATAACCCAGAGAGGACATGATACTCTTCTATGTGGCTTTGGCCAACCTCAGAACATCTTGGTTCTCTGATCTCCTTTCCACAGAATGGTCTAAGCCTACTCTGTCCAATAAGGTAGTTACTAACCCCATGTGATATTGAAATTTAAATGAATTAAAAATTAAATACAATATAAAAGCCAGTTCCTCATGGGGTTAGTAGTTACAGATGACAGAGAGAGAGAGAGTGGATATTTCCATCACCAAGGAAAGTTTTATTGGACAGTACTAATCCAAAAAATTGTGAGAGGGTCAATAGTAATTCAGTAATATCAACCTGGGCTCAGAGTATATGGAAACTATGGGTTGTGAAAATATAAAAGTAATTTTAATCTAAAAAAACCCTTAAAGTTTAAAGCATATAATTTAAAGTACTAAATAATTAACCTAAAGGATTATCCCAAGAAATTTCAAGTCCAGAACTCACGTGTTAGCAAATTCAAGTGATACTACACAATAAAAAAAAATTTCATTGATTTTTCTTGATTCTTTCCTCCTATGTGTATAGCAAAAATGGGGGGAAATATGCCTGACTTGTTTATGGGAATCACAAAAATTGCATCCCACTCACCAGGGAAATTTTGAAAATGTATGGTTATTTATTTATTTATTGTCTTCACTCACACAGTCACTTCATGTAGAAAATACAGCTGTTCATTTGTAAATGCTTCATGGTGTTTGGGTGACCTTCAGGGTGCTCTACAGACGTGGTGCCCATTAGCAATTCTGAATGTTTTGATAGGTATTGAGTGGGCTTGTGCTTAAAGCAAGCAAGGCCATTTCATGGCCCCAAATAAAGACCTAGGATGCACCTGTCACATTTCACATTCATAAACCAGCCAAAAAGGCTTCAAAACTTCCACCTTGGTGTTGGCAAACTATGTAATGGAGAATGATAAATGATCACATAACTGCAGAAAGCCACCTGCAGCTCATCAGCAGAACCGGAAACCAGCTCTTCAAAGAGCAGCCCCTGATCTCAGATCAAAGGGAAAAAGTGAAGGAAAAAATCCAGACAAATCTTTCACTCTATTGTCTGCTGACTTCCTTTAAAAAAAAAACACAATAATAATTTACCCAGTGACATCGTGGCAATATATTATGTCCTCAGTCTCTTTATAGGACTCTTCTTCAATCATTAGATCTCAGACTGGTGTGTGTTTCTTCCATGAATGAAACGATTTATCTTTTTGAATATGATTCTTTCCCCTTGTCATAAAGATGCAGAATAGTGATTGATTCTGAACTCAAAGTTAGCTGGTTCTCTTTTTGTTGTAACTCCCCACAAGAACAAAAAAAAAGTAAAGTCGGAGATATTTACTTGGATTATTCCACAGGATAGTGGTTGATGGTTATTATTACTAGTTAATATTTAATAATTGATTACCATGTTCCTGGCACTATGCTGAGCACTACTCACGTGTCTTATTTGATCTTCATAAACAGCCCCATGAAGAGATGCCATTATTACCCACATGTGGGTTGGGAGGAGACTGAGACAGAGGGATGAGGCGCCCCAAGTCATACGAGTAGTAGAGCTTACACTCAACCCAGGTCTGTGAAGTGTCCTGCCGGGGCTCCTGCCCACCCAATTGCACTGATCTCCACAAAGCTGGGAGGTAATCTCTCCCCAGAGGAGAGTAAGGGGGACATAACAAAGCAAAGGTGGATGCTTCCAAGGGGGCGCCTGGGAAGGTGCCTGGGATGGAGCTGAACAATTTAGCCGGGCATCCTTTTACCTTGTAGTAAGGACAATGCCCCAACAGCTTTGGGGGAGTCCCTATAAGTATATAATTTATCAAGTAGTTCACCTTTTGTCTAACCTTTTTAAAATTTCTTCATTGCATAAAGAAATCAAAAGGGATTTTTTTTTTTATCATTTTGAAAGCAAAAGGATGGGAGAGAAAGAAAGGGATAGTATTCTCAGCTGGGATTTCATAGAAGGCCGGCCAGGGTCCTGCAGGAGGAAGGAGGGGCGAGCCTCTCAGCCAGGCCGCAGGGGCAAGGGAGGCTATGCAGACGCAGATACGTCCCCAAGGTACATCGCTGGGCAGAGTGGGTTTACAATCCTGCCAGCGTCATAGATCAAATTAACTTTGGTTGATTGATTAATCTCCTTACCTACCATGTTGATGCCTGAAATGCATCACAGAAGGTTCTATTAGATGGAACCAGTCCAAGAGTTTGTTAGAGGGTCAATAGTAAGTCAGTAATATCAGTGTGGGCTCAGAGTATATGGAAATTGAGTTGGGAAAATATAAAAATATATAATTTTAATATAAAAAATCTTAAAGTTTAAATCATGATTTAAATTTCTAAATAATGAACCTAAAGAATTATCCCACAAATTCCAAGTCTTGAACTAAGCAAACTCCACTTAGTTCAAGACTTCTTACTGAAATGCAAATATAACAGGTAGAGTAATAAGATTTTAGGGAGGGAAAGCAAAAGGGCTATCTAGTAAACAGTCTGTCAGTAACTGGAAAGAAATAAAAGAAACCTGGGTACAGAGTTTGGCTCACCCCTTCACCAATGTGATATCTGGGGCAGCTCTGGGGGCCTCAGGGTGCCCTCTGTGACAGGGAACTCTACCTGCACAGCATCATTTTACTGTGAGAACTAAGGACTCAACAAACTGAAAATGCCTGGTCCATGCGAGGTGGTCTACTGGGGCCGGAGAAACGCCCATTGACTGCAGCCCTACTACAGCCACAGCCTTTCACAGAAACTCTCTAGTTTTCACAGCAGTTTTCCATTTTAAGGATGGATGATTAGAGAAGTCAAGTAATTTGCCCAGGTTTATATAGTCAGTCAGCGGTAGAAACCAAATTCAAACCAGTGGAATGCTCCTTCTACTTTAGGATATAATCTCCGAAGATGAAAAAGTAATGGCAAGGGAGAGGTCTCATGAGGTCTCATTTGATCTCATTAGCCTAGGCCGCATAGGCGGCCCTCTGCTCTGCCTCCGGGGAGTACAAATTCTATGGTAAAAAACTGGAGTCCATTCCCTTCAGTGAAGCTACAGACCCAATGACCTGTCAAGTGTCCCAGCACCCCCGGACCTCCGTGCCATGCCAAGTGGGCAGCATCGATTACCTTATTACAGAAGAACAAACAGATCCATGAGGTAAGCGCCAGAACTAATTGGGCCTGGACTGCTATAAATTCACGTTTTCTGGCTGAGCAACTTGTGAATTGAATTAAACTGAAAACAGGTGACATTTCTGACTTCCTCAAGTCTTGGGCATTGTTGTGTTTTTTTGAGAGCCATCTCTGGGCATCCAGGGTCATGAACCAACAAGCTGAAAGGCCCAGTGCAAACAGCAATGACCTCTTCTACTAACACAAGGGGACACAGAGAGGGTGGGGAACAATGACAAGAAAGAGAGAAAGAGAAGGGAGTTAATAATCATTTGATGCCTACAGTGTGCTAGGCTCTGCATGAGGCATTTTAGATCTTTACATTTGGGGGCACATTTTCATACATGGCTAATTTAAACTACTGGTATTTCTAACTTAGATTTTAATCTTGTCAAATGGGTCTGCTTTTGCCAAATATGAAAGGAGCTCAGAATGACATTTAGCTAGGATTCAGACAGGTCTGACAACTGGCAAAGGAGGCCTCCCGGAACATTTTTGCAATAAGACCGAGGGGCCTCCTGCAGAGAATTCATACCAAGGGAAGTGAAGGAGTACAGGCATATGTTTGTTGAGTAGCTAAGATCCATTCCCCGCCTCTTTATTGTTAAAAGAACCTAAATATTGGCAGGCATATCAATGTGCATAATTGGACCTTTGTTTCTCTAGCCTTCCTTGAAGGCAAAAGTGACTGCATTACTGAGTTCTGGCTAATAAGACATGAACAGAAACCTTCAGGGAAATTCAGGGAACTTCCACTTTCCAGATAAAAAGAAAGAAATGAAGGTGGTACCACACTTTTCTTTTCTCTCTTCATTTTGCCTTAAATATGGATATCTGGAGCGGCAGCAGCTAACTTATGACCACGATGCAACAGTATGAAGGGAGAAGACCAAAAGGTTGGCAGAGAACTTGCCTGATATTATTACTCTGCTCATCTGCACCAACAATCACCAACCTCCAGATTCCTTGATGCACAACAAAATCACTAGTTGATTTAAGCACCTGTTTCTGGATTTTTCTATTACTTAAGATAAAACATATTCCTAACTAACATACCCAGCAATAAAGCCTTCCTTGTTTGGGAAGGAGGTTCTCATTCAACATGGATCTATTGCTTTGATTTGTCTCCCTTTCCCTTTGTACATTGGACACTTGTCAGAGCATTGAGGAAAGCAGGGGGGTGGTGGACAAAATAAAAGTTAAAAGAGCTCCTTCCCTGAAAAGACTGTACCCCTCCAACAATCTAATTTCAAAGAGGGAGATGCGGTATGAGTTAGGGCTTTTTATGTTCAAAGGGTTAGAAAAGGCACACAGATTGGTTCGAGCAAAATGAAGAACCAATTGGCTCACGTAATGTCAACCAGGGGGTGGTCAGGCTTCAGGCATACTGGACCCAGGGGCTCAGACATCATCAGGCCTGGATGTGTCCCAATTTCTCTGCTGCACTTTACATTAGCATCTCTCATGGAAGTCTTTCTCTCCACTGCAGCCCACTAGCTCTGGTCTTACCTTCTCAAAACTGCAAATCTAGCAGACAGGGAGCACCTGTCTCTCTCCCAGTAATGCCACAAAAAAAAGGTGAGTTTTTTTTACTGACTTGGGTCATGTGCCCCTCCCACCCCAGAACTGATTCAGGAAGTAGAAGAATCAGGCCTACCCAAATTACATGGGTGAATTATGGGTATAACGTGGTTTCCCAAGTTAAATATATACCCAAAAGATATAAAGAATTCTTGGCAGGCAAAAGCAATGCCATCTCTGTTGAGATGTTCTTCTCAGCCCTATTACTTAATACTAAAATGGTTGGGTCCTAGAAAACCCCACAATGCAGCTGTGGTGGGAATATTGTTCCTCCCTGTATTAAAATAAATCAGACAATTTCAAAAGCGACATCAGACAGTAATGGTATAAGGAACGAGCTTTTGCAGGGAGACCATCTAAGATATCACCTAGAGATATTACCAGAGTCTGATGTCTTATGTCAGTAGATAGAATCTGAACCCTAGGCTGTCTGGGCTGTGTATTACCACAGCCTTTTTTGTTCCCAAAGGCTAGTAAGAACAATGAATTAGCCCATCATCTGACAACAACTGAGTGCCACCATGCGCAGGATAGTTAATGGGCTCAGGAATTGTAGGCAAATCAAATACTAGAAGACACACCAGTCCTCACAGATTTTACAAGTATCTTCTCAAGCATAGCTAATCATGCAAAGCAGAACATGCAGAAAACTGGTCCTATATGTGCAAAAAAAAAAAAAGAAATATTAATGAAGGCTGCACACATCAAGGAAGAATTCACAAGGAAAGGATGAGTATTTAGGATGTGAAAAGAGATACATCCCTGTAATGAAAAGACTGGCCCTCTTACAAATCAAGGCTTTTCTCTTGCTGCTTCTACTTTCTAATGTCTTATATATTTTTCAGAGCTAGAGAGAGAGAGAGACAGAGAGACAGAGAGACAGGGGGAGACACAGAATCTGAAGCAGGCTCTGAGCTCTGAGCTGTCAGCACAGAGCCCAATGTGAGGCTTAAACTCACAAACTGTGAAATCATGACCCAAAGTCAACATTTAACTGACTGAGCCACCCAGGTGCCCCCTTTCCAAAATTTCCCTGTTCCTCAGGACTGACCCAGGGACAGCAGGTGGAAGTGACCCAAAAGGACTCTGCAGGGACAGAGCTCTCTGCAGTGGATGGGCTGAGATGGTGCCTCCCCGCAGGTACCGAGTCCTAGAGGTCACGCGCGCACACGCCAACCTGGTCCACAGGCCAGTCCACCCTCGTCTGACGTGATAGAGCAGCAGGTGCACAAGAGAGGTTGGCCCTCCTCACGGGGCATGTGGGTTCAAAGGACAGAACTTTGTTTTCTTAGGATAGAGGACACTTGAGTATGTTTTTATGCTGAGGAAATGGTTCTGTTTGAGAGGCAGACATGCACACTTAAGAGGGAAAAGTTTTCGAGCAGGATTCCTGAGAGGCGGGAGGGTTCTCAGAGACAGAGGAGTTTTGGCTCCAGACTGAGGAGGAGACGTGCAACAGGAAGGCAGGTCCAGCTGGCCAGGCCGGTAACCCAGTGGCCAAGAGCAGAAATTCCAAAGTCAAGGAGAGCTAGCCTCACATACCAGGTCCTAAGCAGGGTCCACCCTATCAAAGCCTGATGCAGGGCTCAAACCCATAAATAGTCAGAACATGACCTGAGCCAAAGTCAGACACTCAACCAACTGAGCCACCCATGTGCCCCCATACTTCTGAGGTTTTAAAATAGGAAATTACAAAGTAAGATATATAGTAGGATAACATTTACATTTAAAGGTGTATGTAACTGCAGTAGATTGAAAAACATGATATATGGCTAAATCTCTGAGCTCATCATTATAGAAAAAGAAACCCAGTAATAGAAGAAATGTTCAAGAGTACTAGGGAACCAATTCATTATTTTGAAACTAAGCAAATAAAGGATAAAATCAAACATTTTTCTTTGAATTCCCTATGCAAACTGCACTTCGGGCTAATCAAATAGTTGATAAGGGGAAGTTTCTCAGAATATTTCAGCTAATAGAAAAGAAATAGCAGAATTTGAACAGCACCATTTGGAAACCCCCAGTGAATTAATGTGTCTGACTATTGAGCATCAGTGGATGTCAGCATCATAAAAAGAGAAACGAGAAATTAGGCACCTGCTTACAGAAGAACACAACATCTATGAAGGAGTCCTGCAAAATAGAATCAAGTCTGAATCTGATCCAGCCTCCAGAGCAACAAGCAACTTACAGGAAAAATTAAGACAAAGGAACATGTTAAATAGGGAAATGCCAGCATTCAAATCCAGACTGTGGAAAACCCTCAAGACAAAGCCCAGTTTTTTAAAAACAAAACAAAAATCTTTAATGAGAACAAAAAGCAAGGAAATCTAAAAATTAAAAGAAATTTTAAATGTTACCCAGTGATTTGTGTGAGCCACATCCAGATCCTGACTAAACAAGTAAGCTGTTAAAAGAAATAATGGGGAAGCCTGGGTGGCTCAGCCAGTTAAGTGTCTGGCTTCGGCTCAGGTCATGAGCTCACAATTCGTGGGTTCAAGCCCCGCGTCGGGCTCTGTGCTAACAGCAGCTCAGAGCCTGGAGCCTGTTTCAGATTCTGTGTCTCCCTCTCTCTCTGACCCTCCCCTGCTCGTGCTGTCTCTCTCTGTCTCTCAAAAATAAATAAAAACATTTAAAAAAAAGAAATAATGAACACTGGAGACTTTTTAATTCTGACGAAATATTTCAAATACTTAAGAAGTGCTATCGTGTTTTTGGCACCTGTCTGGGGTTAGAGTCCCTGGAAACACGGGCCAAGACTCCACATCCCACTGCTTCCTTAAGGAATTTTTCCCCAGGAAACATTGGTAAGGGAATGGGGCAAGGAAAAGAAGGAAGGAGAAGAAATCAGGCAAGGGTATGATTTGAGGCAAAGTCCCAGCCTCAGCCCAGCCCTGTAGGGAACTCCGGTGGGGAAATCACAGTACAGGGTGGTCCCACCATGAGGTGAGGGAGCTGGCATTCAGAGCCAGTGCCAGTCACTGCTTGCGGGAGGAGGACGGGACAGGAGGCACTTCTGGCTTTGGACGGTCTGGGAAGGTGACAGACTCTACATCACCTCTTCTGTAGGGTATGGTCTAAAATGTGGAAAGGTCTGACAGCAATTTCCCCAAAGCCTAGGGCCTTCTATGCAAATCAGTCCCAGGGGCAGGCAAGGACTGTCCTCAACCTCCTTGGAGCACTTATGCAAATCTGGGGCTAAAAGTGACATTTCCTGAAGCATTGTTAATGGATATCTTTCTAAAATGTGTCACATGACAGAACTGAGGTCGTGAAGAAAGTTGACTGAATATTATTTAAACTTTTCTAAATGATTTAAGGTGACCTAGAATATTTCCCATAGAATACAAGTTCCAAACAATGCTGTAGGGGACACGCAAACAGGGTTCTCTGACCAGCAAAGTCTCTGACCAACAAGCTCAATGGAAACAGAATGGGAACTCAAAGGCCTACTATGTGGGGAGAACAGAACCCACTCAGAGCTAAGCAGGCGCCTTTACTACAGAACTGTTAATGTGCTACTGAGCCATATGCATCTCCCAAAGGCAAGAATGTCCCAAACCAATAATATACGCCCTCGATTCTAAGATACACATGATTTTTCCCATTGTAACATCTCTGAAATCCTGATGCATCTTCCATGCATCTTATGAAATTGGGATGAGAGGCTATAAAACTTAAGTTTTTCATGTAAAACCCAGCTTCTCAGGCCCCAAGTCCAGGTCCATCCTCCACAAGCTCAAGGGGAACAGAATGGGAACTCAAAGACCTACTATGTGCCCCTCAAAGGCTGCTATATATACCTGGCATGGAGCTCTGTTTTCAAAGTGGCTTCCACCATAGATGAAGAACTGAGAGGTCAGAGGAACTGATCTCAGAGCACCGTAAGGAATTTGGAGTTTTGTATGATCCATTGGTGCCAGACATGGGGTGAAAGTCTAACTCCCTGCTTTGTCCCGCAAACACCTATCCAGACAGCGGGAGCTGCCCCCTCCAGATGCTCCTCCAGAACAGACTCTCAGCCTTCATTGATGGGTGGGCTCATGCGGACAGCCCACCCATGGGGTCCTGTCAGTCTCTCAGCAGCGTCCACACAGCTTACAGCTCAACACCAACATTCTTCAGTGGTTTT
This sequence comes from Suricata suricatta, assembly GCF_006229205.1. Taxonomy (NCBI): domain Eukaryota; kingdom Metazoa; phylum Chordata; class Mammalia; order Carnivora; family Herpestidae; genus Suricata; species Suricata suricatta. Next base: position 92,178,083 of record NC_043702.1, on the reverse strand, counting down.
GACTTCCGCCACCTTGTCAACTGTCCTCTTGCCCCCTGGATACCTTCTGTCCTACTTTACAATGCATTGTTTTTCATCTGCTGCAGGCTGAGTCTACTAAATCTACTAAAATGTCTACTAAAAATGGAGTGTACACTGTGAATCAAACAGTTGTGAATAAAGGCCTGAGGTCATGAGGAGGGTTCTGGACTTGCTCAGGCTTCACAGTGTGGTCCGTGGGTAGGGAGAGGATGGGATGATGGTGCAGGGGCCAGGAGAGCCCACCTTGTTTCCAGGCTGGACCCTGAAGGGGTGCCCGTTCGCAGTCACCCATGCTGGGGGCGGGAACAGAGATCTGGCCCGTGTGGGTGCACAGGGACGAAACAGGAAAAACAGAGACCACGTCTTGTGGTTTGGGGCTGGGCTGCCCCTCCGTGAGAATCACTCCAGATTCAGGGTCTCCCACACAGGAAGGTGGTGATCCCAGAGTCCCCCAGAGCCGGACAAGTTCCCTGGGAATCAGGGTTGACAGGGCAGAGCTGAAAAGGAGGCCAATTCCTTTCCCCAATTTCAAGTTTTGAAACCCGCTCTCCCAGACAACCACAGCCTCTCTTGGGGCCACCAGGGAGAGAGAGTCCAGATAGGAGAGGGCCCCAGTGAGCACCCAAGACAGACTGGGTTACAAGAGCTCTGACAGAGGTCTCAGCTACACTGGTGACCCCCAAAGCCCTGCCCCGGGCCTTCCTTTGGTCACTTCTAAGGCCTCAGCTCCAGGCCAAATGGCCAGCCCCACCCAGGCTGACCTCAGTGACAAGGGGACATTCCTGCTTAAAGGTTCAGGGACCCAACCTCTCCCTTGCTCTAGGACTGACCAGGGCTGAGGACGCTGCATCTGTGCCCTGAGAGGGGAGGGTGTTGACGGAGGCAAGCCTCAGGGCTTTTTTGATGAGTCTCACCTGGTGACTCCGGAGGCCAACCCGTGACTGGGATCTCACCTGGACGTTTCAGGTTTCTTTGGAAGAACCATCTTTCTGAGGTGACATTGAACTTGAACTGACAAGGAGAGAGATAAGGTGAGACTGACATTTGATTGAGTCATCTGACCCTCATCGGACTGGCAGAACTCTCTTCAAAGAAACCGTTTTCAACCCCCCTCGTTTCTGCCCCTCTGCTCCATGAAAAAGCAGCACACGGACAACTGTCTGCATTCACTGCTTATTGGCACAGCCAGGCCCACGGCGTGCTCTCCCCGGCACCTGCACTGCACAGGCCCCCGCCCTCTGGGCCCCGTCCCTTCATCTTACTTCCTGTGTGGCCATTGCAGGCCTGTTCCCCGCCCAGGGGTAGGACCCACCTCTCAAGTGACAACACAGCCAACACGGGGCCCCCTCCGCCAGCATTTCATCTACCAAATTAGGAAACATACTGCACTTGGCCGTGTGCCAGGCCCTGACCTTAGCACTTGACAAATACTGACTCAGTTCACCCTTGTAATACGTCAGTGAGGTAGTACAATTTTTATTCCTATTTACAGATGAGGAAACTAAGGTACAAAGAGTGATTTACCCAAATTTCCCCAAAAGCCAAACTTTGCATGCTATAGGTCCTCATTAGTTATTGGCCAAATTGAAATCATATTGATTGTGTGTGTGTGTGTGTGTGTGTGTGTGTGTGTGATAAAAGCAAGAGAGAACCCATGTGTAAGGTGCACATAACCGATCCTACGTTATTACAAGCAGACCTTAGTTGGTGCATATCGTGTCTCTTTAGTGACAGGTCTCTATGGCTTGAGTCGGGGCGTGTGCTTAAAGTAGAGAACAGACCAGGTGGTGTCTTGAGGAGTCTCTAAAAGCATGTTTCTGGATCGTGCCTGGTGTGCCAGCACCGTGCTAATCATCTCCCCTTCGTTACTTCCTTTCAAACCCTTATCAGCCCGGTGATGTTGCGTTTCTTTATTGCACCCATTTTTCAAGCTGAGAAAACTGAGTCTTAGAGGGGTTAAGTGATTTTCCCAGGATCCTCTAAACATAGTCTGATAGCAGACCCCCCGTTTTTAGCCCGTCCCGTTACATGCAGAGGTGGTGAAGGGTAAGGGCTTATTGGCAGTGAGGATAGTGGTTTATTACCCTCATTGGTAACTACAATAAATGTGCTTATCAAATTGGTCATAATGAAAAATAATAACAGTTTTAACTGTGCGGAAGAGTTTGGGGAAATAGCTACTCAAATACCTCTTGGGAGAGAGTAAATTGGTACACATTTTCTAGAGTGCAATTCAACAGAAAAGCCCTTAAAAAGTGACTGTGCTTTAATTCTATAATCTCATTTCTAGGCATTTTGCCTAAAAATATAATTGGACAATTATACAGACATATGTGCAAAGCTGTTTATTATAAAAGTTATTACAATAGCAAAAATCTGGGAAAATCAAGCAACAATAGGCAATTATTTCAACAATGGAAGGCGTGACAAAACACGCATCCACAGAAGGTGCTGCTGTAGACTGATCTACTGACAATGAATGACACATGTGATTCATTTAGGTTGACGTATGCAGGTTACAAACCAAAAATAATAATTATTTTCATGAAAAAATTCTGTGGAACAACCCACCCACGATGTTAGCAATGGTTATTACTGATTAGTGAAATTTTAAGTAACATCTTCCCTCCTGATTAGCTGTATTTTCCCCTATAAAATAATAATCTTGCAATTTCCCCAAAAATAAAATATATTTTTAAGAGGGAGCCCTAGAGGGAGTGCCCGAGTGGCTCAGTCAGTCAAGCACCCACTCTTGATCTCAGCTTGGGTCATGATCTCACGGTTCATGAGTTCAAGCCTGGAACTGGGCTCTGCGCTGACAGAGCGGGTCTGCTTGGGATTCTCTCTTTCCCTCTCTCTCTGCCCCTCCCCTACTCATGCTCTCTCTTTCTCAAAATAAATAAACTTAAAACAAAAACCAAAAACAAAGTGGGGAGCCATAGAGCATAGAAAATAGAAGTCACGGGGATGGTCTTGAGGCGTAAACAGCAAGCCTTGTGTCCTGAGTCCCAGAGGAAATCCCGTCCTGCATAGCAGCGAACCAAGAGCCACTCTGGCATGGAAGTCAAAATGCATGAGAAAGACATAAAATAACATATCAACCAAAGAACCAAAAAATTCTAGGTATTAGCCAATCATGAAAGCAAACGTAGCAGAAGCGATTTGAGAGGGAGCTTTTTCCTTCCCACCCCTGGGCAGAGAGGCCCAAAGCTGGAGGCCCAGCTAACCGGGAAGGGGATCATGAACAGGACAGCCTGCAGGAGCTCAGGTCAGAGAACCAGCACCCAGCATGGGCAGACCACTACAGTCCCCCCCACCTCGGGTTCTGGGGTGACCTTGCTCCCCATTAACTGCCAACAGCCCCACCCTATCTCCTTGGGAGCCCCAAGCTTTGGGCACCAAAAAGTGCTCACTTCCTGGGACGCTGGGGGATGTGACTCCAAGAATGCCAAGATCCCCGGGGGGTTGCCAGGATTGGGATCATTTCATACCTTGTTCCTAGACATGGGGATTTGGACAGTTTTTGTAAAACTGTCTGGAAACATCCATCGAAATTAGCTGCATACACACCCAGCAGTCTTACTCCTAGAATCCATCCCACAGAAATAACAGCCCCAGTTCAGGAAAATGCATCTCCGAGGGTCAGGTAGTGTTTGAAGTGTGCACCCCAGTCATGTTCCTAATTTCCAAATGTTGCCGGTACAGGGATATCTAATAAGGTGATCAGAAAAAATCCCAAAGTGAGAGGCGGGGGAAGGAAATTCTAAGTTGAAATTCAGGGAGGAAGGAGGTGTCCCCACACAGGACAGGTGCGCACCGTGACTGTGGAGGCAGGAGCAGGATCCCGTAGGAGGGCTGGCGTTTTAAGTGTATCTGATTTGTTTCAGTTAGGTGTGGTGAGACACGCAGACGGGGGATGTCTGTCGTGAAGGAGGACATCTTTAGACTCATGGTTCCCTAGAATCAGAAGGCACAGCATGCCATGGGGGCCACACAGGGCAGCAGCAGAGCCAGCCAAGAGGCGCAGCAAGGGAGGAGAAAATATGGGCAAGAGCCTTCCCTGCGGTTTTCAAAGGGAGTAACCAGGGAGGCAAGCACATGGCCTAGGACTGGCCAGTCTGAGCACTTTCAGCAGGCTCTGGGGCGTGGAGGCTGTCCCTAGTTGTCCAGAACCTGGCTCTGGTGTGATTAGGGCCGGATGTAGTGGCCCCAGAGTATAAAAGTCTGACAGAGGAGGGGTTCATGGGTGGCTCAGTTGGTTAGGCATCAGGTAAGCGTCCGACTTCCGCTCAGGTCATGATCTCACAGCTCCGGAGTTCAGGCCCTGAGTCAGGCTCTGTGCTGACAGCTGGGAGCCCGGAGCCTGCTTCCGATTCCTGCTTCTGATTCTGTGTCTCCCTCTCTCTCTGCCCCTCCTTGGTTTGTGCTGTGTCTCTCTCACTCTCAAAAGTAAATAAACATTACAAATAAAAAATAAATAAAAATAAAAGATAAAAGTCTGACAGAGGAGGTGGTGGGGTAGAGACTCAGAATCGCTTGGTTTGCATGTGACAGGTGCACTCCTGGGCCGGCCCTTTACTGCCTCTGGAAACTGGCTAACCCTGGGAGCCTAGCAAGGTCCCAGATATCACAACATCAGAATCACAAGACATGCTTAATTCAGCTGGCCAGCCTCCACCCTCCAGTGGTTCAGATTCCTCCATTGGGTCCAGAAAGCTAGGTGAGCCAATTAATCAAGCTGCAGAGACAGGATCATATCAAAGTCCCCATCACACAGGGACCAGTATGCAAGAGGAGAGAAAACCAGAAGTGACGGCTGGCCAGCTGGCTGGCTTCTGGGGTATCAGACTGTGCATGGGAAACTCAGAGGCACGGACTCAGACTGGAGGGAACCTTAACGTCTAGATTTGGGATTAGGACCTAATTTCAAGACCCAACATGCCAGGCAGAGGCCCAGTGTGACATGCTGCTGTTTTCTCTCAGGATTTCATTTCTCTCGGGATAATATCCTGCAGAGAGAAACTGGAGCCTGAGGCCCCCAGGGGAATAGACGAGGCAATAATGGAGAGAGATAGTCTTTCCTCTCTTTGAGCCAAGCCTAAATTCCAAGGACTTGGGTGGTCTTGGAGAGACTCGGGTAGGTCAGGAAATGGAGCATGCTCTGAATGGGAAGTCTGACTTCTAATGATGCGTGTGCATCTGAGAACGGAATGACTCAATGCCTCCACCCAAACCCACTCACCTGCACTCCCTGTCTGCCCCACGTAGGTGGACCGTGCCTTCTGGCGGGTAGGACAGCTCGCTCACTCCAGTTACTTCCTTAACAGTGACAGTTAATACTGGATTCGTCTGAAAATTTAATAGAGAGAATTTTGTCTTCATTTCAGCCAAAAGCTGGATCTTATTTCAAAGACCATATAGTATTTGCATAGAGGCAGATACCTGTCTCTCTCACTTGAGAGGCATTGTCCCTCTGGGCCACCAATACCTATAAATAATGGAAATTCTTTTAACTGTGAGAACTGTGCACCTGCATGTTGTCTCCATCTGCCACGTAACCCAGCGGCCATGTTGTCTCACTCAGCACCTCGAGTCCCCATAGCAGAGTCTGAGGCAACATTGGAAGCCCCTTGGCTACAAGAAATTCCTTGATATCCTTGGATTTTGCCGGAAAGAGTCTCAGCTTGAACTGCCCACCCTACTTTCATCTAAGGAGATGCCTTATGATCCTAGGGGGCTTTGGCTGCCTGATGAATGTATCCGTGATGAGTCCTCCCTGTTTTCTTGCCCTTTCCTGCCTCCGCTCCCTGCAGGACACTCTGTACCCACTACTTGGCTATCAGAAGATAAGCGAGTCACTAGTCTATACCCTGAGCCCTAAAACGGCACAGATATGTAGCCCCAGCTTGTTATTGTCTAATGAAACATGCTAATACCCGTCAACTAGCCAGTTTCTCTCCTCCCGTGGAACAACGGGACAGAAAACACAGCCTGATGATTAATAATAATACACCCACCCCGGGAGGCAAGGCCCAGCGCTGTGACGCTCCCCGCCCTATCAGACTATTATTGAGTTGGCTTTAAAATCAGTCTCATAGGACTGCATTTCTCAGACTCTGAAGAACCTACAAATCCCATGGGAATCTTATTAAATGCAGATTTGATGCCTTAGGTCTGGGGTGGACCTAATGTGGCGCAGGGCCTCATGAGCTCCCTGGTGGTACGGATGCTGCTGGTGGGTGAACCACACTTGTAGTAGCAAGGGCATAGGACACCACAGCTCTGAGCATCTGCATGTATAGAAACGTTGTAACAATGTAACAATAGACAGTGTAACGATGATCTATTTGTTTCTCAACTGGACTGCTTTAAAGATCTCTAAATTCGCCTCATGGCTTCAAGATGCTATCGTTTTGATAACATTTATAACCACATCTTCCAAAAATCTTCCCACACCCAGCCCTATTTCCAAATGCATTTGAGAGAGAGAAATAGAAACACCTGAGAAAGAAATACGCCTCTGGGTAAATCCCCAGTGACTCAGGGCCCCGGGTGAAATCGCTGATTTGTGGGTATGGAAACTGAACTGGAAAGGACTCCAGAAATAAAAGCAGGCTGCTGACGTCACCTGAGGTCCCCACCTGCATTTTTGTTCATAGCCATTTTAGAGGACAAATCTTAGTGTAATTTGACCAAAAAAAATTGTTTTGGAGTTGAATGCTTTTTTATTTTCTTCCCTGTTTTCTAGTTTTGCCTCACTTGGAGGTGATATTTGTACACTGTCCTGTGGCTTTCATAGGCTGTGACCGTAGGCATCCCACTCCCCTTGGACAGACTAAATGTTTAGGTAATACAGGACCAAGTCACTGGGGAGATGTCACAGTGGGGTCCCTATCCTAACAAAATAAGGCTGTTTGTTTTGTTGTTTCCTTCCAACTGTTCAGCCCCCAACCTCTCCATTTTCAGAAGGAAGTCTTGCCTTTAAACGGTCTGTCCCCTTCCCAAACGCCTCTCAGGTCACAAGTCACCTCGATTCTCAGAGAGCTGTGCCACGGAACCTCGCAAAGGGCCCTGAATGAATGGACAAGGCTTCAGTGCTGGTGGTAAAAGGTCTGTGCTGAGATTCGTCCCTACTGAGGGCACCTGAGCTGTTCGGTTCCTTTCTTTTTTTTTCCAATAATTTTTTATTTTTTATAATTTACATCCAAGTTAGTTAGCACATAGAGCAACAATGATTTCAGGAATAGACTCCTTAAATCTCTTACCCATTTAGCCCATCCATCCTCCTCCCACAACCCCTCCAGCCACCCTCTGTTTGTTCTCTGTATTTAAGAGTGTCTGATGTTTTGTCCCCCACCCTTTGAATGCAGATTAGTGCTCTCTGAAACAGATTCTAAGCTATCTGGCGCCACCTCCTGGAGAATTGCAAACACAGCAAAAGAGCAGATTTCCCACCTGAGTCCTGGTAAGCAAGAGAGACTACTTCAGCTCCTTTTATGGTTGTTACCATAACAGTATGTTGCCTGTGTTTCTACCTCTACTATTGGGCTTTGTGTGCTAGATTTCAATGTCCCTCAGCCTGAGGAAGCGCACAAGACTTTTCAAAAGAAGCATGGTTTACTGGCACAAACCAATTAGTCTTGAGAGATCATTATTGCCCTTGAAGCAGCCTTTGTAATTACAAAACAAATGGTGGGGAATTTAATTGGTCCCCCATTATAGTACTGGAATATCAAGTCGTGTTCATTTATGCTCTAATTTTATATACTTGTATCTATCAGTAAACGTTGTAATACTTGAAAAAAAGGAGACCTATTCCTATTTGCAGTAAGAAGTAGCAGTTACGAGGTTTGCACAGTGCAGTGGGAAGAACACAGCCTCAGGAGCTGGCTCCAATGCAAGTGAGCCACCCTGCCTGTCCCTGGGCAGGCTGCCCACCTGTTTAACCCCTCCATTCTCAGCTGTACCAGGGTGACGACCAGCTGCCTCGGAAGGTTGTTACCTTGGTCAAATGTCATTAAATTCCTAAAATTTGGTCCTAAATGATTTCTTTACAGTAAAAAACACACCCTCAACCCATATTCTAACCCCAATCTATGATTGTCACATGGGTAGATAATGACTCAAGGGTCTCTGGAATGATCAATCTTATCTTGCATTTGTCCAGAAAACGGGAAGTCAAAAGCACCCCCTTGGACATTTCCATTCTTCGCTTCTTACCTGGCACCCTATGGATGTAAATATCTTATTTGCCACTTGGAGGTCTTATGGGTCTAGAAAGAAACTTTAGTGGTCCTGGATCCATCTCCTCAGATGCTCAGTAAGCTGTCAGTTTATAGGACTTTGAAGTCTCAGATGAAGTATGATTAGAGTGGAGAAAGGTCATGAGCGGCAAAAAAAAAGTCTGTTTCTAGCTTCTGCCACAACCTGGCCATATGACCTGGCCTCTGAGCCCTCCAGTGGTTCCTTCAGTCATACCATGTAGGCAGCAGTGCATCTGTCTATGCCCATACCAGCCCTGCTTCCTCTTTAAGGGTTACTGGAGTGACTACATACACTGGAAAGCGTAAACCAAAACTCAAAAATGCATGGCAAATGAATGCCTCTGCATTTGTAGGTTAATATGTGACACAGATCTGGCCAATGGGAAGCTAGAAGATGTGGATAGAGGAGAATGCTGGGAAAGCGCCATTAAAGGGGAGCTGACTCAGCTGGCCTGTTCCTTTTACCTCTATCCATTCTCTTCTTCCTGCTGCAAAGGCAAATGTGTTGGCTGGGGAATGGCAGCCATCTTGTGGTCATGAGACAAGCATGCCCTAAGGATGACGGAGCAGAAAGACTGCAGAAGCCGGAGTCTCTGAGGGCAGTGAAGTCAGGCAAAACATGGACAAAATGAGAAATTTACAGAAAGAAAGAAGTCATTTTTCAAAAGAACCAAACAGAAATTCTGCAGCTGAAGAATTAATGAATGGAGTGAAAAATGCAACAGAATGCACTGACAGCAGACTGATGTGGAAGAAATTGTGAATTCTTTTCTACTCTGTGGAATAGAAGACAGGTCATTCCAAATAATGAAGTCAGAAGAAACACTGAATGAAAAAGAATAAAGAAAGCCTATGTGACCTATGGATTCCTATGGAGAGAAACAATCTACACATTAGTAGAGTCCCCAGGAGAAGAGAGGTAGAAAGGGGAAGAAAGAATATTTAAAGACATAATAAATAACTTAGAACTTCCCAACTCTGAAGAGAGATTTGGACATCCAAATTCATTCAAGTAACTTATACATACCCACATAATTTTAACTCAAAACAATCTTCTCCAAGACACATTATAATAAACTGTCTAAAATCAAAGACAAAGAGTTTTAAAAGCAGTTAGGGAAAAACTTCTCAAAGGAAACTACATAAAGTTATTAACAGATTTCTCAGCAGAAATCTTACAGACCAGGAGGAAATAAAATGATATAGTGAAAGTACTAAAAGAAAAAGTACCAAATGAGAATATTTTCACCAGGAGAGTTGTCCTTCAGAAATGAAGGAGAGAAAAAGATGTTTCAAACAACAAAAAGCTGAAAGAGTTTACCTCCACTAGACCTGCCTCATAAGAAATGCTGCAAGTATTTCATTTTCAAGCTACAATGAAAGGATACTAAAAGGTAATTGTAAATGTAAACATGACAATATAAAACACACCTTGTAAAGGTATATATATAATCAAACTCAGAATACTCTAAACCGTAATATGCTGGTACATTAATCACTTAACCATCATGTCAAGGTTAAAGGACAAGGGTATTAAAAATAACTATAGCTACTAATAATTTATTAATAGATAGGTAAATTTAAAAGAGGAAAAATATGACATTAAAAACATAAAATGTAGGGCCCCTGGGTGGCTCAGTCAGTTGAGCATCTGACTTCGGCTCAGGTCATGATCTCTCGGTTCATGGGTTCGAGCCCCGCGTCCAGCTAGCTCTGTGCTGACAGCTAGCTCAGAGCCTGGAGCCTGCTTCAGATTCTGTGTCTCCCTCTCTCTCTGACCCTCCCCTGCTTGCACTGTCTCTCTGTCTCTCTGTCTCTCTCTCTCTCAAAAATAAATAAAACATTTAAAAACTTTTAAAAAAAAAACGTAAAATGTAAGAGGAGGAATGAAAAGGTAGTATTTTTGTATGTGATTCAAGTTGTCAGCTTAAAATAGTCTGGTTTTTTAAAAAATTTTTAACATTTATTTATTGTTGAGAGATAGAGACAGAGCACAAGCAGAGCACAATTATCAGAACTGAAACATGAATTCAGTAAAGTCACAGGATATAAAATCAACATATGGAAATTTGTTACATTTCTATACCCAATTATGAAATAGTAAAAAGAGAAATTAAGGAATCAATTCCATTTACAATTGCACCAAAAAGAATGAAACCTACAAATAAACCAAAGAGGTGAAAGACCTGTGTTCTGAAAACTATAAAACACTGATGAATTTCAAGATGACACAAGGAAATAAAAAGACACTTCATGCTCACGGATTGGAAGAACAAATGTTATCAACATGTCTGTACTACCCAAAAAAATCTAGTCATGTCATGCAATCCCTATCCACATACCACCAGCATTTTTCACAGAGCTAGAACAAGCAATCCTAAAATTTGTATGGAACCACAAAAGACCTTGAATAGCCAAAGCCATCTTGAAAAAGAAAAGCAAATCTGGAGACATTGCAGTTCTGAACTTCAAGTTATATTACAAAGCTGTAGTAATCAAAACAGCAGGGTACTGACACAAAACTAGACACCTAGATCATGGAACATAATAAGAAACCCAGAAATAAACCCACAATGATATAGTCAATTAATATTCAACAAAGCAAGAAATAATATGCATTGGGGAAAAGACAGTCTTTTCTCTTTTTTTAAATGTTTTAATGTTTATTTATTTTTGAGAGACAGAGACCGCATGAGCAGGGGAGGATCAGAGAGAGAAGAAGATACAGAATCCAAAGCAGGCTCCAGGTTCTGAGCTAGCTGTCAGCACAGAGCCAGATGCGGGTCTCGAACCCACGAACTGTGAGATCATGACCTGAGCTGAAGCCTGACGCCCAACCGACTGAGCCACCCAGGTGCCCCAAAGACGGTCTTTTCAACAAATGGTGTTGGGATACTGGATAGCAAGATGCAAAAGAATGAAACTGGACCACTTACTTACACCATATACAAAAAATAAATTCAAAATGGATGAAAGACTGAACATGAGACCTGAAACCATAGAAATCCTATGGGAGAACATAGAGGCAGTAACTTCTTTGACAGCAGCCATAGTAACTTCCTTCCAGAGGCAAGGGAAACAAAATAAAAAAATAAACTCTTAGGACTACATAAAAACAAAAAGCTTCTGCACAGCAAAGGAAACAATCAACAAAATTAAAAGTCCACCTATGGAATGGTAGAAGATATTTGCAAATGATATATCTGATAGAGGGCTAGAATTCAAAATATATAAAGAACTTATAAAACTCAACATGCAAACAATGAGTAATCCAAATAAAAAATGGGCAGAAGACATGAGCATTTTTCCAAAGAAATATCCAGATGACCAACAGACACATGAAAAGATGTTCAACATCAATTATCATCAGGGAAATGCAAATGAAAACCACAAACAAGATACCATCTCCTACTTGGCAGAATGGCTAAAATCAACAACACAAGAAATAATTGGTGTTGGCGAGGACGTGGAGAGAAAGGACCATTCGTGCACGGTTGGTGGGAATGCAAACAGCCACTCTGGAAAACAGTATAGAGTTTCCTCAGAAAGTTAAAAATAGAACTACCCTATGATCCGACAATCACACTACTAGGTATCTGTCCAAAGAATACAAAAATACGAATTCAAAGGGGTACATGCACCTTGATGTTTACAGCAACATTACAGCCAAATTATGGAAACAGTCCAAGTATCCATCACCTGAAGAATGGATAAAGAAGATGTGCTATTACCTGCCATTAAAAAAGAATGAAATATCTCCATTTGCAAGGACAAGGACAGAGCTAGAGAATATAATGTTAAGCAAAATAAGTCAGTCAGAAAAAGACAAAAACAAACAAGCAAAGGGGAAAAAAAGAGAGAGAAAGGGAGGCAAACCAAGAAACAAACTCTTAATTATGAAGAACAAGCTGAAGGTTACCAGAAGGGGGGTGGGGTTCAATAGGTGATAGGGATGAAGAAGTACAACTGTGCTGAGCACAGAGTGACGTATGGAGCTACTGAATCACTCCCTTGCACACCTAAAACTAATATTACACTGTATGTTAACTAGCTAGAATATAAATAAAAACTTAAAACTTCCAATGACGTTTTTCACATAAATAGAAAAATCCTAAAATTTGTATGGAACTACAGAAGATCCCAAATAACCAAAGCAATCTTGAGAAAGAACAAAGCTTGAAGCCTAATAGCTTCTCATTTCGAACTTCATTACAAAGCTTTAGTAATCAAAACTCTGTGGTACTGGCATAAAAACAGACGCACAGACTGATGAACAGAGTCAAGAATCCAGAAGTAAACCTTCCAGCATACATTCAGCTACTAGTTGGCAAAGAAGCCAGAAGTCCAATGGAGAAAAGATCGTATCTTTAACAAGTGGTACTGGGAAAATGTGTTCACATGCAAAACAGTTTAATTGGACTTCATTGTTACACCACTCACAAAAATTAACTTGAAATGGATTAAAGCTGAATGTAAAACCTGAAAACTGTAAAACTCCTGGAAGAAAATATGGTGGGAAAGTTCCTTCACAAGGGTCTTGACAAGGATTCTGGATATCTCACCAAAAGCACAAGCAACAGAAGCAAAAATGAATGAATTGGACTACATCAAATAGAAAACTTCTGCAAAGCAAAAGAAACAGCCCACAAAATGGAAAGGCAATTTATTAGAACAGGGGAAAATATTTGCAAATAGTATATCTGATAGGAGATTAATATTCAAAACATATATGGAACTCATACAACCCAATAGCAAAAAAATATTTGTAATCTGATTAAAAATGACCAAAGGACTCAAATAGACATTTTTCCAAAGAAGAATATGGATGGCCCTGGTACATACAAAGGTGCTCAAAATCACTCATCATCAGTAAACACAAATCAAAACCACAATACGGTATTACCATCGCACAGCTGTTAGAATGGCTATTATCAAAAAAGACAAGTGATAAGAAATGCTGATGGGAATGTGGAGAAAAGGGAATTCCTGT
>NC_043702.1:92141411-92164708 GCF_006229205.1 Suricata suricatta | reverse complement strand
AAACTGAGGCAGAGTCCTAGAGAAAGGACTCTCCTCCTTACCCCTGTTCTGGAAGTTGGAGAACCGCTCCATGCACAGCTGGTGCCCAGTCTGTTTCTATTTCCATTGGAATTTGTCTCCTCAGTATGTCTTGAGCACTGTAAGCCCTAGTCTTAGGGTTCTCAGCTGTGGTCCCCAGAAGCAACATCAGCATCAGCTGGCTGGGACTTGATAGAAAACACAGATTCCTGGGCTTTCTGGACCACAGCTACTCAACTCTGCTGTTGTACTGGGAACACAGACACAAGTATTAGGAAGGATGAATGAGCTTGTCTGTGTTTTAATGAAACTTTATTTACATAAATAAACAGGCAGCCAGATCTGGTCCCAGGGAGGTAGTTTGCCAACCTCTGAGCATTTTATATGGTGTTTCATTAATCGGAATCTTTATTATAGTCTGTCTCTGATCCTGGGTTCTTTTGAAGCTTGTATTCTTTGTATGTGTTCTTGGGAAATTATATTTACCCACATCAAAGAGGAACTATTAAGAAAAGTACAAAGCATATCTCTTCCAAAGGCCTGGGAAGTATGTGATAGCCCCATTTGACCATTAGGAAACTGAGGCACAGGACTTGATTGGGGCTTGCCACACTGTACAGTTGACAGTGTGCTCTTTGAGCACAAAAAGCTCCACTTCTACAGAACATGATAGAAACAGTGTCTAGCGGAGTCACAGTGGAGTGTGACAGTAACCCAGGACCTGTGGTTACATTCAACCACGCTGCTCATCCTAATCAAACTTTCCCCCAGGAAACAAATTTTGCTTTCCATGATCTAGATAATCTATACTATGCTACCTCTTCTACTGGGTTGGGGTGGGGGGTGCACATGGCCAAGAAATAATAAAAATAGACAAAGTAGTTAATATATATATAATATATATATAATATATATGTATTTCTCTAGATCTTATCCACCAATGATCCATCTAGAGATCCTATTCTGTTTACAGAGCAGCTGGTACTCTTTCCCCACCATTAGTAAAGTATGAACATTTTCTGAGAGGATAGGGTTTCCTATAACCAGGATGGCATCTAGGTCTCATCTGAAGAGTTTGGGCTAATGTGATTCCTCCACAGTCAGTGGCGGTTGGGTGAAGGCTTCTGGCCAAAAACATAATTATCAAGAAAATTAGAAACTAACTTTGCTAAATGCATGCGTGGAATAGCATGTATGAACTACCGATGATGGAGAAAGTGTGAAAAGATGTGTAGCATTTTCTCATTGCTTTTTGAATTGGCATAAGCTATGATCTAGTAGAGTAATTATGCACAATTTTTAAAAAAATTTTTATGTATTTTTTTGAAAGAGAGCGAAAGAGACAGCATGAGCAGGGGAGGGTCAGAGAGAGAGGGAAACACAGAATCTGAAGACAAGCTCCGGGCTCTGGGGTAGCTGTCAGCACAGAGCCCAACGCGGGGCTCGAACCCATAAACCGCGAGATTGCGCCCTGAGCTGAAGTCGGACGCTTACCCGACTGAGCCACCCAGCCTCCCCTACAATGCACAATTTCAATGGCTTAATGCATCAAGGGATTTGGGGTGATTCAGTTGCTTCTTTAAGGCAGCTTTCCTCCTGTTGGAGCTCCAGAGTCGGGTGGTTTTAATCTCGAAGTTCTGTCCCTAAAAAACAAAGCAAAACAAACCAACAAACCAAAACGAAGCCTCCTCCAGAGTCACATGCCCAGAAAAAGACAGAGGAGTGTGTGTGGGATATCTACCACCTCTGCCTGCAAGTCACCCAGAACTAGACACATGACTGTCTAGTTGTAAGGAGGCCTGTCTTATGCGTGGAAGAGAAGGAAAACTGTATGTGAATCCAGCACTACTTGAACTCATAATGTCGAACACTTCATGTCGTGTATCTCTCCGCAGCACCAAAGGGAGGTCTGCTAATATGAAAGCCAACCAAGCTTAGAGGAGGGTTGAACAAAGAGTGTTATTGAATGGAAGTACAGCAAACAAGGTTACGTCGTTTCAGGGGTACAACATATTGGAAGATTGTGTACATTACTCCGTGCTCACCAGGAAAAGTGTAGCCACCATCTGTTATCATACGGTGTAATTACAATATTATTGAGTATATTGCGTATGCTGTACTCTTCATTTTCATGACTGACTTATTTTATAACCAGGATTTTGTGCCCCTTAGTCACCTTTAACTTTTTTGCCTATCCCCTTACTGGCTCTCCATAGTTAAGAGTCTGGGTGGTTGTTGTTGTTTTAAGTTTTTACTTTAATTCTGGTTAACATACAGCATAATACTAATTTCAGGTGTACAATATGGTGATTCAACAGTCATATACACTATCTGATGCTTGTCATGAAAAGTGCACTCCTTAATTCTTATCACCTATTGAACCTGTCTCCCCACTCACCTCCCTCTGGTAAAATGAGATCGTTCTCTATAATTAAGAGTCTGTTTCTTTTTTAAATTTTTTTAATGTTTATTTTTGAGAGAGAGAAAGAGAGAAAGGACAAGCAAGCAAGAAGGGAAGAGGTAGAGAGAGGGAGACACAGAATCTGAAGCAGGCTCCAGGCTCTAAGCTGTCAGCACAGAGCCCGATGCAGGGCTCAAACTCACAGACTGCGAGACCGTGACCTGAGTTGAAGTCAGACGCTTAACTAAATGAGCCACCCAGGCGCCTCTTAAGAGTCTATTTCTTACTTTGTTTCTCCCTCTGTTATTTCTTCCCCGTTTCCTTGGTTTGCTTCTTCAATTCCACGTATGTGTGAAATCATTTGGTATTTGTCTTTCTCTGACTTACTTTGCTTAGCATTATAGTCTCTAGTTCCATCCATGTCATTGCAAATAGCAAGATTTCATTTTTATGGCGAATAATAGTCCATTGTGCATATATGCCATATCTCCTTTGTCCATTCATCAAATGATGGACACTTGGACTGCTTCCATATCTTGGTTATTTTAAATAATGCTGCTATAAACATAAAGATGCATGTATCCCTTTGGAATATTCTTTGGGTAAAAACCCAGGAACAGGAATGCTGGGTTGTAGGGCAACTCTATTTTTAACTTTTCAAGGAACTTCCATACTGTTCTCCAGAGTGGCTACTCCAGCTTGCCTTCCCACCAGCGGTGCAAGAAAGTAGCCCTTTCTCCACATCCTTGCCAATACCTGTTATTTCTTGTGTTCTTGATTTTAGCCATACTGACAGGTGTCAGCTGTAATAACTCATTTGCATTTCCCTGATGATAAGTGATGTTGAACATCATCTTTGGCCATCTGGATATCTTCTTTGAAGAAATATCTGTTCGTGTCTTCTGCCCAGTTTTTAATTGGATTATTGGTTTGGGGGTTTTGAGTTCTATAAGTTTTTTTAAATATACTTGCATACTAACCCTTTCTTGGATGTATCATTTACAAATATCTTCTCCAATTCCATAGATTACTTTTAGTATTGTTGATGGTTTCCTTTGCTGTGCAGAAGCTTTTTGTTTTGATGTAGTCCAAATAGTTTATTTTTGCTTTTCTTTCTCTTCCCTCAGGGGACCCATCTGAAAAGAAGCTGCTATAGAGAAGTTCTGTGTATGTTCTCCTCTAGGATTTTTGTGGCTTCAGGTCTCTTGTTTAGATCTTTTACCCATTTTGAATTTACTTTTGCACATGGTGTAAGGAAGGGGTCCAATTTCATTCTTTTGCACGTTGCTGTTTAGTTTTCTCAGCATGGTTTTTTGAAGAGACTGTCTTTTTCCCATTGGATAGTCTTTCTTGCTTTGTCAAAAATGAATTGACCATATCATTGTGGGTTTATTTCTGGGTTTCCTATTATGGTCCATTAATCTGTGTGTTTTATTTTTGTGCCAGTACCATACTGTTTTGATCACTACAGCTTTGTAATATAACTTGAGGTTCAGAACTGTGGTGCCTCCAGTTTGCTCTTCTTTTTCAAGATGGCTCTGGCTATTTGGGGTCTTTTGTCATTCCATACAATTTGAGAATTGTTCTACTTCTGGAAGAAATGATATTGGTATTTTGATAGGGATTTCATTAAATGGGTAGATTTATTTAGGTAGTATAGACATTTTAACAATATTTGTTCTTCCAATCCATAAACATGGAATGTCTTTTTATTCCTTGTGTTATCTTGAAATTCTTTCATCATTGTTTTATAGTTTTCAGAATATATATCTTTCACTTCTTTGGTTAGGTTTATTACTAGGTATCTTAGTGTTTCTGGTGCAATTGTAAATGGAGAGGATTCTTAATTTCTCTTTCTGCTGCTTCATTATTGGTGCATAGAAATTTTTGTACATTAATTTTGTATCCTGTGACTTTACTGAATTTATCAGTTCTAGCAGTTTTCTGTGGAATCTTTGACGTTTTCTATATATAGTGTAATGTCATCTGCAAATAGTGAAAGTTTTACCTCTTTCTTACAGACTTGGATGCCTTTTATTTCTTTTTGTGATATGATTGCTGTGGCTCGGGCTTCCAGTACTAAGTTGATAAAAGTGGTTAAACTGGACATCCTGGTTTTGTTCCTGACTTTAGAGGCAAAGCTCTCAGTTTTTCCCCATTAAGAATGATATTAACTATGGATTTTTCATATGTTGCCTTTATTTATTTTTTAGATAGCCTTTATGTCAAGGTATATTTCCTCTAAACCTGTTTTGTTGAGGTATTCATCATGAATGGATGTGGTACTTTGTCAAATCCTTTTTTTTTTTTTTGCATCTATTGAAATAGAATTATCCCTTCTCTTATTGATGTGATGTATCACATTGAATTACGAATATTGGACCATACTTGCAACCCAGGAATAAATCCTAATGGTGAATAATTTTTTGATGTGTTGCTGAATTTGGTTTGCTAGTATTTTATTGAGAGTTTTTGCATCTATATTCAGGAATATTAGCTTGTGGTTCTCTTTGTTAGTGGTGTCTTTTTCTGGTTTTGGTATCAGGGTAATGCTAAACTCATAGAATGAATTAGCAAGTTTTCCTTCCTTATCTATTTTTTGGTATTCTTTAAGAATAGGTAGTAACTCTTCTGTAAAAGTTCAATAGGTATAAAAACGGAGGGAGCACCTGGGTGGCTCAGTCAGTTGAGCATCCAAATCCTTATTTTGGCTCAGGTTATGATCACAGGGTTGTGGGATAGAGCCCCATGTCAGGCTCCATGCTGAGCATGGAGAATGTTTGAGATTCATTCATTCATTCATTCTCTCCCTCTCTCCCTCCCTCCCTCCCTTTCCTTCTCCCTCCCTCCCCCTTCCTACCCCCTCTCTCCTTCCCCTCTCTCCCTTCCCCCCCTTCTTCCCCCTCTCCTCTGCCCCTCTTCCCAGTTCTCTCTCTGCCTCACAAATATAAATAAAATAAAATAAAATAGTTTGGTAGAACCATCTAGCCCTGGACTTTTGGTTGTTGGAAGGTTTTTTTTTTGTTACTAATTCAATTTGGTTATTAGTTTGTTCAAATTTTCTATCTCCTCCCAATCCAGTTTTGGTAGTTTATATACTTCTAGGAATTTATCCATTTCTTCTAGATTATCCAGTTTGTTGGAATATAGTCTTTCATAGTATTCTCTTATGATTGCATTTCTGTGGTATTGGTTGTTATTTCTCTTCTCTTATTTGTGATTCGAGTCATTTCTTTTTGATAAGTATGACTAGAGAATGAACTACTTTAAGTAATTCCTATATAAGTTTACACAATTAACAGGTGGCAAAGCTAGAATCTATACTCAGTTCAGATGACTCCAAAGCCAGACTGTGTTACATCTGTTGTGATGCATTGTCTTCCAAATTGTTGCATTTGTAATCATTTGTCAAACGTTTAGAGAGTCCCCACATTGTTTGTGCACTTTTGTGAGGATTACCAAGGCAGAGATATATGCTCTCCAGTTGTTCACAGTCTAAATCAATGCCACAAAAGTTGATTGTTTGGTGATCTCAGCGGTGAGCTCTGTAATCTACCAGGAGAGGTTGGAGAAGATTCAAAGAGGAGGTAGCACTGTTCTGAAGAGGAATACTTGGTGGCTTGGGAGGGATAGGAGGGAGGATTTTCACTAGGCACTCTTTTGTGCCTTCAAAATCAGGATCCCAATGGGACAATAGCTGGCACACGGAATTGGTGGTTGACAGGTTCCTAGTGGGGAGACATAGGTCACACATACTCCTGGCTAGCCATGGCCACTACAAACACCACACCGCACTTGGAATAGCCCTTGGTTTCACACCAGCAAGGCTAAGTGTCAGGACTTTGCTCAGAAATAACTCTTCACTCAAGTGCCCACAGTGAGGATGTAGCCAAAGCTGCTCAGAAAGAACTAGAACCTTGGTCTTGGGCTAGGAGTCCTTCCAAACTCTCAGGCGAAATTCATCTATAAGGGTTTTCTCTGAAGTATTGGAAGACTGGCCCTAGAGAGGAAAGGGTATAGTGTAGTGGTATCAAGTGGCAGTGCCCAGAGCAATAGCAGTACAACCTGGAAATTTGTTAAAAATGCACATTCTCAGACTCTATCCCAGACCTGCTAAATGGGAAACGCTATGTCCACTTTTAATCTGTGGTGATAATCCACTCTGAGAATTTTATTTCTCTCCCCAGAAGACACAGGAACTTGAAAGGCCCAATAGGGTTGTTCATTCAACCCTTCTGTAGACCTACCTGTGCCTCCTGCTTCCCTTCTCCAGGACCAACCTGTGCCGCTTCTTAAGAGCCACACATTCTGATCAGCTTCTGGAAACTCATTACATGTCATAGTTCTTATTTTGCTCATTCTCAAATTGTTCTATCAGGTGAATCAACATGTGGCATGATGGGTTGTTTGCTTGGGGAAGCTAGAAGGAAGTGAATGGGATGAAATCTTCAAAGGAGAAGCAAAGAGAAAAGATGGGAGACTTCTAGGATACTACTGGGAGACTACTTTTGAGTTATTGCACAAGAAGACTGTCATGCTCAAGGCCTTGTCCTAGGTGCTACGAGAAGCAACAGGAGACAGAAAATATAGGAACTCCAACAGGGTAGTAGACAACAGAGCGCTTCAGTTTAGCACACTGTTTATTGAACATCTACTCAGCACTGTGAGAGCAAAGACACAATGCTGAGGAGTGGTAAGAATGTAGACCCTGTAGCCAGATGGCCTGGCTTTTTACTGCCACGTAAGGTGATGTTCATCCAGTAGGAGCTACGTAGCCTTTTCTGCTTTGTATACAGGTTGTACTCATCTTAGTGGTCACAGTCTTGCCTCTGGTTGTCCATTGGTTGGATCACACCTAGTTGTTATATCTTTTGACTATAATCCATGATGTTGCTTACTCGCAGAGTGAACTTAAAGAGTTAAGGAAAGAGAGGCATGGAGAGGCTTATCTACAAAGCAGGAACAGTAACAGTACCTACTTCAAGCATTAGGAGGAATAAATGAATTAACATAAGGACTGTGCTTAGAACAGCGCCTGGTGCATAATAAGGTCTCAATAAACATTAGTCATGACAATTCTTTTCTCTCAATGCAGAAACAGTGCCTGAGCAAAGGCCAGCTTCCCAGAGTTAAGATGTCCAGACAGAGTCGCCTGAGTTGCTAAAAGTAGAAACTTGCTTCTGTAGTGACTTAATTCCAGGGCTCAACACCCACAGTCATATCTGAGCAGCAGGAGGTAGCTGGATGGCCACACGGTGGGTATGATGACACCATTGCCTGTCTTTTGCCAAAAACAGAACCCCTGTTCATGCAGACAACCTTGCTGTCCTCCAGAATATGCAGATGTTTTGACCCAAGTACTGGAATAGGGCTCTTGGAGCCCATTCAAATGTGGAGAAATGTTTAGGTCCAATTGAAACCACTCCAGATTGTTGACTCTTATTTTAGATAAACAGGATAAGCAAACTTGGCCTAAATGAGTACTGGTAATAAATACTCTCTTTTCCTGTTTTTCTATTTCTTCAAAGTCAAATGCTCTAAGTCTAAAGGTCCCATGGGGGAATGTCTGAAGGGATTCTGGAGCTTGTTTTTATTCAGTTAATAAGAAAAATTCTTTACGTTATGTAGCTCTTTCACATGTGCATGATATTACAGCTAAGACGAAAGTAGGGCAGGTACACTTACCCTCATACTAGACAGTTGGAAATGGAGGCCTTGTGAGTGTAGGTTTGTGTTGAGGCTTATGGTCATTTCTGGTGGGGGACAGGGAGTATAAATCTATCAGTCAAGAAATATACAATTATTCCTATTCACTGACCAACTAGAGTCCTCTTTAGGTACATTACTCTCCCAAACACCCTCCACAGATTTGGTTGAAGATGCCCATAGGCATCTTCACACACATTAGCAGTAAACTTGGGGCCTCAGGCAAGGAGCAGAGTGACTCATTTCAGCAAAGACTGAAGACCCCTAATCATTCTATCACCACTACCTCCCTTCCACACCAATCACTGAATGCTGATCCTACATATGTTCTCATACCTCTGGTCACAAAAGAGAGAGGTGTATGTCTTCTGTCTCCTAAAATAGGCATTTGAGAATGGGACAGAATGAAATGTTTTTTAAAAATATTTAAAAGAACTATATACATTTCTGAAGAAAGTCAACTTTGTATACCAATAGGACAAATGCAAGTATTAAAATGCAGAAGGAATTAATGTCATAATGTGCAACTTTTCAAGCAGACCTGGGCAGGAAGATATCACAATCATGGAGAAAACAAGCTATACAAAGTACAAGTGTGCAAATATATTAATATATATGTGCAAATATATTTTCAGGGCTCCAAATTACCAAAGTAAGCTCTACTTCTTTATAAAAATGAATAAGCAAATTAAACCTTTCTTTCCATCATGTGAAGTCATGAAATAAACTAAAAGAC
This sequence comes from Suricata suricatta, assembly GCF_006229205.1. NCBI lineage: Eukaryota > Metazoa > Chordata > Mammalia > Carnivora > Herpestidae > Suricata > Suricata suricatta. Next base: position 92,155,847 of record NC_043702.1, on the reverse strand, counting down.
ATCAAGTACTTTTACCGTGTGACACTCTTCTAAATTTAGACCAGTGAGCACCAACACTCTTTTGTTAGGCAATTGGACAACTCTTTAACAAGAGGTGCCTAATATGTGTAACTTCATATTGGTGCTTCTCCACTGGAAGCAGGGAAGAACCCACTGAGACCACACAGTACCTCTCTATGAGCAGTCCGATCAGGCATCCAATTGTCCCACATGATGGCACGAGAACAAGAATCTGGCCAAGAGCCATTAATTCTCCCTTCCAAATAAGTATAATTCCTCCTGGTCTTCTGATACCACCCCAAACACTAATCCGGGCCCTCCATCATCCCTTTCTCCTGTCCTGACCAGCCTCCAGCCTTTCTCTTCGCCTTGAATGGACCTTGGCCAGATTAATTTTCCTAAACCAGACGTGGGCAAACCAGCAGTAGCAGCCAAGCTGCTCTGCCACAGGGAATCACTTGCACACTCTGGTCCTGCTCCCTCTCAGCCATGCCGACCATTACTCCCTCGCAGATTCAGCCACTGCGGCTAGACCAGCTTTGACGTGACTGTACTGTCTACCCTACACCTGAGAATCCCTGCCCACCCCCTCTTCATCCTCACTTGTGCCAGGTTCCTTAAATTCCATTTCTTGCCTCCTCTAGTCTGAAGGGCTCTCCTCTTCCAACTTCTAACCACAATAGAATTTACTGTGGTTCTGTTTGCCACCCTGCAGAGGGGGGAAAAATGTGCCCAAGAGTAAAGTCAACACACAGAAGCTGAGCTACGAAGAGTGTTTTATGTACAAGTCTAAGAATCTTTCAATCCCTTCTGAAATAAAGCAAATTGATCAATTTTTATACAGCCCTCCAACCGTAATAGCTAAAATAAAAATAAAAATAGTTTTAACAAGACAAAACTAATGTTGGCAAGAGTAGTAAGCAAATGGAACTCTCCTATACTGTTAGTAGGAGGGTAAATTGCTCAATCAGTTTGAGAAAACAACAGCAACTAAAGTCGAGCATACGCTTGCTCCATGAGCCAGCGATTCTGACAAAGCAAGTGCACAGATGCACCAACAGAGACACACTGGAATGCTCACAGCTGCATTCACTGTAATAGCCAAATACTAGAGACCATGCAAATGTCCATCAACCGTCGAAGGAATAAATAACTTGCATGAGGAAATGCCTTGACTTAAAATACAGCAATGCAAATGAGTGAAGTTAACTCCTACTACAATATAGATAAATCTCATAAAGATAATTGAATGGAAGAAGCCAATCACAAAAAAGAAAATGAGGTGCAGGTTAGAAAGAACATGAAGGGGTCTTTGAGATTCTGATAATGTTCTGTTAATTGAACTGGAGGCTGGTTACATGGACGTGTTTGTTTTGTGGAAACTGATGAAACTGTGCACTTCCGATAAAAATAATTTTTCTTACACATGTTACAAATAAATTATATAAAGATGTGTATGTATCTGAGTGAGACAGACCTACCAACCGAGACCCAGACTCAGCTGGAGCATAGGCCAAGGAGGAAATAGTCCAGAGAGCATGAATAGCATCAATAAGCACAGAGGGCTGGCTTCATGGATGTGGGAGCTGTGTGTAGGCCCAAGACCCCGCACAGATAGGGTCCTGAACTTGGATCAGTGCTCTACTGTTGCTGTCTTACAACTCTTAATAACTTTTGAGCCTGTATATTTTTTCTCACCCTGAGCCCTGCTGGTTTCATAGCCAATTCTGAGTACAGGTTTCTTGCCAGTTCCCAGTATATCTAGTCGATCTGAGAACAGGTCTCGAAATTGAATAGATTCAGTCTCCAAAAGCACATTGGGGTACCTTTTCACTATTGAGTCCCAGGGAAGTCAGTTGACTTTAAATCCCATAGTGGGTCAACAAGGAGTGGGGGAGGGGTGTTGTGGAAAGAGGTGCTGCCTTCTGAGTCCTGAAAAGGGTCCTGAATGAACCAGGAAAACCACTTGGTTCAGCCAGATACTAGAAGGAACATGGCTTCCCCACTCTGCTGGTTACCACATTTCTGGCTTCTTTTCCTATGGAGGGGGAGAATTACACACTGGGGAGCAACTGGACGTGTTTATCTCAGCTCCTCTTTCTCCCTATAATGAATGAGCTACTCTTGGGGAGCAGGTAGTTTCTGGTACACCTTTAGGGGAGGGTCTCCACAGCGTGTGAGGGAGGCGCTGCCTTTTCCAGTGCCACTAATTTCAGGAGAGGGAGGAGTGTGCCTAATTCTGGGGGCACTAACAAACGTAAAGCCATCCCCTCTGTCATGGTCTTTATAGCTAATAAAGGTGACATTTGGCTTAGACCTTCCTCTCCTTTGTCTTAGTTTTCAAATCATTCAGAACCTGGGCAGGAGGAGAGCTGACCAGATTTCTGACCTTCTAGAAAATTACTCTCTTTGCCTTTTTAAAAATGATAGCAGAATTCTTGTGCAAGAGCCACCTATAAAATTTGATGACTACATTCACAAGATGAAACCCCCCTCCATGCTGGCCTCTGTGTGCTTGGCTTCCAAGCAGGAAGCCATGCATCTTAAATAAAATAGCCTTCTCCTCTCTCCAAATACTAATGTGCTTGCTTCTCCTCTCCTCTCCTCCCTCCCACTGCTAGGTGCCTTTGCAGGGAGGAATCTAGCCTGTCATCACTGGACAGCCAGGGCACCAAGGTTACTGACTCTCCTTCAGTCCTAGCAGGTAGGCGTCTCACCCCAAAATTGCTTTCTGCTAAATTAAATCCAATTTCATACCCTCGGTTGAGCAGCTGATACCATATCTTGACCATTGCCTCTATTTTCTGCCTGAATTTTTCTCAGAGTTAATCTGCTGAAGGCCCAGGAGATTTTCTGGGGTTATTCCACATGAAAGGAAGAATTCTGATTTTCAACTGAGAATAGATAAAATTCCCAGGGTACACCCCACTCAAATACTGTTCTTTCTGACTCTGGGTAACAGTCTGATGATGGTACTCAGGTTCCATTAGCTCCAAGGAAACTTTTTTTTTCATGTGGTATCAATAAGAACTTTTTTTGTTTACCTGCTGTCAACCTACAGAGTTCCAAATATGAGCCCTGCATTTTTGTCACTTGCTCATTTTTTTGAGAACTTGTCCTGCAGTGACTTATTCTATTTATGGGAACTTTAACCTGCATAATTTCTTTTTTTTTAATATAACACAATTTATTTTTTTAACATATGCAATTATTTTCCATCATTTACAATACAGTAGTTACAATGACACTCCAAACAGAAAAGCAAAGTAAAAAATCAAAACACCACCTTCTATTTCATATAACTAGACTTATACAGAAATTAGAAGGTTAAGTAACACCTAGTTAATCACCTAATTTCACAGCTATCTGAAGTTAACCTGAATAATTTCATGTCACCATTCATTCATTCATTATCTGCTTATTCATTCAGCAACATAGCACTAAGTAAACATTCATTCCCCCCACCACTCCACTGTTCTGCAAACATTTATGTTCTTCAGTGCCTTCTTCATAGTACATCTCTCAGAAAGTCTTCTTTGATTAAGTCCATCTTACTCTGATCAGATTGATTTCTTCTGTGCCTACTTACTATCAACTGCTTAGTCTCAAGCAAACTGGTTCATCTGCTCTTTACCAAACTCCCACTTCTAACACCCATGGCTTTCCCCACACATCCTTAGCTGTATTAATATCCACTGATTTTCAAATGGGGAGGAGGAAAGGCAGTGAATCAGTCTAAAAAGGAGGTCCTCAAAGGTCCTTTGTAGTTTATAAAAAGCACATCCAGGATTTTACTATATTTCCAATAATATTTGTATTGATTTTTGCAAAACAAGCTATAGTTTGAAGTATATTTTGATAAAATATCCCTAAGTTATGAGAATATAAAGAAAATATAATAATTCTCAGTGGGGACATGTCCCTGTCAAGATGACCAGACCCTGAGCCAAGAAGGCAAGGTTTTTGTGTTTGCCCTAGAAGTACTAAGTTCATCTCTGCTACTAGAACAAGTTCCAGGTTTCATACGCCTTTGTTCTAACTCTTTACTTGGAATGCTCTTCCCTCTCCACTACGAAATTCCACCTGTTCTCAGTGCACTATTACAAACATCACTGCATACTTTGACTTCCTTGGTTCTACTAACTGTAAGTGACCTTTCTTCTGAATGCCTTATAAGATGCCTCACCTATGGGCCAAATTGTACAATGGAGCATATTAACACATTTTTATCCACCCACCTTCGAGACTGTAAATTCCTTGAGGGTAATGATCCACAACAAGTAGGACTTTTACTCCAGAACTTTAATATACAACAAAAATCATCTCTTCTCTAAACCAAATTAAACTAGTTCTAAGCTTTACCACCTGACTGGAGTAGCGTTCAAGTTCAGCCTTTGGTGGGCTTCCTCCTCACATCTGCCCTTCTCTGCCCTCCTTACACCACAATGAGATTATACAGCAATATTGGGTTTATGTGGGTCCAGGTAACATGGACAGGGAGCTTCTCTTTTGAGTAGACTAGTATCAGCTTTGGTGCACCCTTTCCAAGCCCCCATGTGCAAGTTGAAGGAAGTGGCCCCACCACCTTGTGATCATATCCAAAGTCTAGGCTAAAGCTACTCTCAACAAGGCATAAATCGTGGTCTCTTCTGAACCCCATCTCCTTCACCCTCTTTGATGTTGACTGTCTCCTAGCATTTGCGTTGGCATCCATTTTGTACGTACTTACCCCCCCACCCACCCAGTGAGGCCCACCTCCAGTCCTTTAAGAAATCCTCTTAGTCACATTTTTATCTCCTGCCAGTAGCTAATATATTGCTTCAAATTTAAGGTATTGAATGAAGGGCCAATCATCTTCTGTTCTTTCCTCTTTAATCCCAAGAGATACTTTCTAGAGCATATAATCCTTACTGTAGAATTCAGCCCAAATATTCCTCCTTCAGGGAAGCAGTCCCCTGTCAGCCACTGACACAGCATCCAGTGCATTTCTTACCTGTCATAGCTATTTGTGCCATTATGTCATCATGTTTATTTGTGCCAGTAGGTGACAAGCTCCATAGGGACAAGAGTGACATCTGTTTTTGCTCTCTATATTCCATGTCTGGAGGTCTGATGTCCAGTAGCCAATCAAATAAATAATGACTTAAATCATAGAGATCTCATCCCACTACCATCAAGGTGTTTCTCTTCCAGCCATGCTTTTGGTTTCTGATATGTCCGAAGCCATGGGGTAGTAGTTGTCCCCTAAGATAAAAGAGGAAACTCCTCTTGCTCCAGGATCGCCCTCAAGAAGCAGATGAGCATCGAGATCCTCATCCAGCTCTAAGCCATATTCCACCACCTCCACCTCGCCTTCATGCCTCTGTCCTGTTAGGAAAATTTCTTACCCTTTCAACTTTGTCTGCTTCCAAGAGTGGTCCATACAAGCTTGAGCTAGAATTACAGTTCCTTCACCTTTCCATATAAAATCTCTTTAGGAGCCATTCAGGCCATTCTCTAAATACTGTTTTCTACCACTAGCGTGTGTAGCAATAGGGATTTTAACATGTTTGAAAGTCGCAAAGAATTCAGTTACTGTTCTGGACACTGGAGAACTAACGGTTGTGTGAATAGCATTGATCACATTGTAGACGAGTTTAGGGGACTGCAAGGAACCTGGTTTCTCAGTACTCATGGAAAAGATCTTAGTTATTTAAAGTTTAAATGGCCCTCTTCTAAAAACACATACACACAAATCTAGGGTCTAGATCTATACTTTCCCACACAGTAGCTGTTAGTCACCTGTGACTATTTAAATTTTACTTAAAAATTCAATTTCTCTTGGGGTGCCTGGGTGACTCAGTTGGTTAAGCATCTGAGTTCAGCTCAGGTCATGATCTCATGGTTCAGTAATTCGAGTCCCACATTGGACTCTGTGCTAGGCTCTGTGCTGGGATCTGTGCTGACAGCTCAGAGCCTGGAGCCTGCTTCAGATTCTGTGTGTGTGTGTCTCTCTCTGCCCCACCCTCATTCACGCTCTATTTCTCTATGTCTCACAAAAATGAATAAACGTTTAAAAAAATTAAATTTCTCAATCTCACTCGACACATACCAAGTGCTCAGTAGCCACATGTGGCTGATGGCTACCACACTGAACAGTGCTCTATCGCATTTCAGTACAGAAAGTTCTATGCAACAGCACCACTCGAGATGCCTTGAGCACACACCAAGTTGAAAACTCATCTCTGCAAAAGGACTTGCATTGAAATAGGAAATGTTCAATCAACAACCGTCTTCTTTCCTATGTGCCAGATTCTGTTGTACCTGCTTCACACACAGCATATCATTATATCTTCACAACTTGGGAGATAAGTGGTATATTCCTACTCCTCTAAACTCATTTTCCAGCACTGCCTTTGCAAAATATCACAGACAACACGGCTGTGTGTGATGGAAAACAGAAGACCAGTAAAACGAGTCGGATGAATGACTCTACTTACTTCCCCTTTCTTCCTTTTGTGCCCTCTGACCATTTGGGCATAAATGCTTCATGATGAGACGGGTTATAATTCCAAACCCAGAGAGACGGTAATGTGAGTAATAAATCCTGCCCAGAGCCCTGCCTGAAAGGGCAGCTTCCCAGGTGGGGAATGAGCAGCCACCGCACAGAGCAGGGCCAATGCGGGGTAGCATATGGCTTAGACTGAAACAGTTCAGGGATGCCATCATCACCCACTGGGATTTTTGCGATGAAATATGCTAATTACCAAATCAGTATGATGGGCAGGGAGTAGAAGCACCAATTCTCCTCCACAGAAATAAAAATAACATGCAGCCAGCTCCCTATCAAACACAGAAACTGGAACAAGGAGAAGATAGGCAATTAGAGTTATAGATAAATCCAAAGCTTTTCTTTAGCAAGTGAGCTCATTTTCAGAGGCTTCAAAACCAATTCTAATGTAATAAACAGAGATGGAAAATTTGAGACTGCAGCACGGGCGCGCGCACGCGCGCGCGCGCACACACACACACACACACACACACACACACACACACACAGATTGACTTGGGAAGATCCCATGGGAACCAGCCCAGATACCCATTCAGGCTTGACAAGTTCCTGCCGAGCCTTTAGATATCATGTTCATAAACTCACCACTCTTTCAGGACCTTTGGGCTTAATGCAAATTAATTAAACTGCCATGCAGCTCATTTGACCATTATTGAGGTTTTAAAATAATTAAGAGTGAAAGCAGCTGATTAAAGCCTTTCCAGGCTGCTGTAGCAGTTTATGAATTATATAAGTTCCATATTAATGTGACTCCTCAGTGACTGCAGATTAGCTGGGGGGATATTCATTAAGATGGAATAAAAAGGCAGTAGTAGCCACGACATCCTTTTGTTTTGTATTCCCTGACAGCTTTCCAAGGCATCCAATGTGAAGGCAAAAAAATTACCGTACTATTTTTTGATAGCATTTTACAAATAGGATAATATTGTTTGTCCCATTTGATCCTCCCACTAATTCTATGAATTTGGCAAGGCTGGTGTTACTCTCTTTATTTTACATGAAAAGAAGCTAAAGCTCCAACAAGCTAGGAGCTTCACACAGATAGTAAGAGCAGGAATGTAGTCAAATACCAGGGCTAACTCCCAATCCAGAGTTTCTCCAGTATACCATGGTGCCTCTCTTTCTTAAGGATCATGCTTCTCCAAAGACAATTGGAACCAGTCTATAATTTCTAATGAGAAAAATTCATTACTTTGGCTTCAAGCAAGGATTCATATATTAAAATAGAGAAGGATTTTCACTGAGGGAAGAATAGAAATATTTTTGCTGTGTTTTCCCTTTAACATTCCATTAAAACTATAGAAAGAAAAAAGAAATAACACTATTTTATTTTTTTACGTTTATTATATTGAGAGAGAGAGAGAGAGAGAGCGAGTGCAAGCGAGCAGGGGATAGGCAGAAAGAAGAGTGGGGAGAGAATCCCAAGCAGATTCCACAGTCAGCATGCAGCCTGACCCAGGACTCAAACCCACAAATCATGAGATCATGATTGAGCTGAAGTCAAGAGTCAGACCCTTAACTGAGCCACCCAGATACCCAAATAACACCTTGTCAAATAAGGAAGCAAGCTCACAGCCAACAAACAATGAAGTAGACCTTGCAAATACTACAAGATCTGAGTCTAGCTGAGAGCATATGATGAGAGTCATCCTACCTACCTCAGACAAGGGTGTTCCAGAATTTGGGGCGATAGTTACATTTAGGAAGAATTACAGGATTTGTCGAATGGACAGATACACAGAAGGGCACTTTTAGGCTGCTGGAAACATTCTTTACCTGGTTAATGGTTAAATAGGTATGTATACTTTATGTACTTAAGGTTGGTGTACGTTTATGAGTATTCTACTCATAAATATATATACTCAATATATATATGTATATACATATACTCAAATATATATATATATATATATATATATTTCATTGCCGTAAAAGTCATAGTCAATGATAATTACATTAAAGCCAATGATCTTACCAATGAAGATCCAGTGTCAATGACAGTCATAGAAAAGATGGAGGACAGTTCTCTTAACACATATATTGGTTGAACTCCATAGAGCTCAGTTCTTCAGAAGGGCTAGGAGAGGGGAATCTGAAGGAGAAACCCTGCCAATAAACTATTCCTGTCTTTTTATTTTTTAGTACAAATTAATTCTTAAGATATAATTGACATACCCATAAAATTCACCTTTTGATAAAAATTCCATAGGTTTTGCACATATTTTTTCCTACTCAGTAGGTTGCCTTTTCATTTTTTTGATGGTTTCATTTGCTGTGCAGACGTTTTTAAGCTTAATGTCCCACTTGTTCATTTTTGTTTTTATTGCTTTGCTTTGGTGACAAATCTTTAAAAAATCATTTCCAAGACATATGTCAAGGAGCCTAACACCTATGATTTCTTCTAGGAGTTAATGTATACTTTCAAATCTTTAAACTGTTTCAAGTTCATTTCTGAGTCTGGTGTAAAATAATGGTCCAGATTTATTATTTTGCATATGGCTATCTAGTTTTCCCAACAACATTTAATGAAGACACTAACCTTTCCCCCATTGTATATTCTTGATTCATTTGTCATTCACAAATTGATCATATATACATGAGTTATTTCTGGTTCTCTATTCTATTCCATCAATCCACGTGTTGGATTTTATGACAGTACCATACTCTTTGTAATATAGTTTGAAATCAGAAAGTATGATGCCTTCAGGTTTGTTTTACTTCCTCAAGATTTCTTTGGCTGTTTGGGATCTTTTGTGGTTCCATACAAATTACAGGATTTTTTACTTATCTGTGAAAAATGTCATTGGAATTTTGATTGGGATTGCATTGAATCTGTAGATTGTTTTTGGGTAGTATGAACATTATAAAAACATTAAGGGGCACCTGGATGGCTCAGTCGGTTAAGCATTTGACTTCAGCTCAAGTCAAGATCTCATGGTTTGTGGGTTTGAGCCCCACGTCGGGTTCTGTGCTGATAGCTCAGAGCCTGGAGCCTGCTTCAGTTTCTGTGTCTCCCCCTCTCTGCCCTTCCCTGGCTCACTCTCTGTCTCTGTCTCTCAAAATAAAGATAAAAAAATAAAAAATAAAAAATAAATTAATTCTTCCAATTCATGAACACAGAATTTTATTCCATTTATTTGTGTTTTCTTCAATTTCTTCACCAAGTTCTTATAGTTTTCAGAGTACAGGTTCTTTACTTCCTTTGTTAAATTTATTCCTAGGCATTTTATTCTTTTAATGCTTTGGAAATGGGATTGTTTTCTTAACTTCTCTTTATGATAGTTTATTATTAGTATATAGAAGTGCAGCTGATTTTTACATTAATTTTATATCTTGCAGTTTTACTAAGTTGATTTCTTAGTTTCTTTTAGTTTAGTCCTTAGGGTTTCTACATATAACATCATGTCATCTGCAAATAGTGGCATTTTTAATTCTTCCTTTCCAATTTGGATGACTTGTATTTCTTTTTCTTGCCTAATGGGCCTGTGTAGGACTTCCAGAACAATGCTGATGAAAGTGACAAGAAACAGCATCCTTATCTTGTTACTGACCTTAGAAGGAAAGCTTTCAACTTTTTACCATTGAATAATGGTGTTAGTTGTGGGCTTGTCATATATGGCCTTTATTATGTGAAGGTATATTCCCTTTAAGTTGATTTTGTTAAGAGTTTTTACAATAAATGGATGTTGAATTTTGTCAAATGCTTTTACTGTATCTATTTAGATGATCATAGGTTTTTATTCTTCTTTTTGTTAATATGTGTAATGTGTTATATTGATTTTCCAATGTTGATCATCCTAGCATCCCTGGAATAAATCTCCTTTGATCACAACATATGATCCTTTTAATAGATTATTGAACTTAGTTTGATAATATTTTGTTAAGGACTTTTATATCTATGTTTGTCAGGAATATTGGCCTCTAATTTTCTTATCTTGTATCATTTTTGTCTGGTTTAGGTATCAGGATAATGCTGGGTTTCTAAAATGAGTTTGAAAAAAATCTCTTAAGTGTGTTTGGAAGAGCCCTCATTTTCTATTTTTTACAAGAGTTCGGGAGTGATTGGTATTATTTCTTCTTCAAATGTATGGTGGAATTTGCAAGTGAAACTGTCTGGTCCAAAATTTTGTTTGAAGGTTTTTGAGTACTGATTCCATTTCCTTACTAGTAATTGGTTTGTTCAGACTTCTATTTCTTCATGATTTAGACTTGGTAAATTGTATGTTTCTGGGAATTTAGCTATTTGTTCTAGGTTGTCCAATGTGTTGGTACATGATTATTCATTGTAGTTTCTTTGTGATCTTTTGTATTTCTGTGGTATCATCACTTCAGTGTCTTCTCTTCCATTTGATTTTATTTTCCAGTCTTTTTTCTTGTTGAGTCTAGCTAAATATTTGTGAATTTTGTTTATCTTTTCAAAGAACTATCTGTGAGTTTTATTGACTTTTTCCTATTGTCTTTCTAGTCTCTGCTTTATTTATTTCTACTCCAATCTTAGCTATTTCCTTCCTTCCCCTAACTTTGGGCTTTGTTTGTTCTTTTATTAGCTTTTTGTGGTGTAACATTAGGTTGTTTTTTTGAGATTTTTCTTATTCCTTGAGGAAGAGTAAATCTTACTAGAAAGCTAAGTATATAGTAAAGATAGTGGATTAATCATTTATAAGGCTAGTATGAAGTTTAAAAGATAAAAGTGGTAGAAGTAGCTCTAATTACAATAGTTAAGAGATACACAAGATAAAAAGATGTAAAACTTGACATAAAAAACATAAATGTTTTTAGTCACTGTGAAGGGTTAGTGCTACAAGTGCTTTTGCTACATCCTGTAAGTTTTGGTATGTTCCGTTTTCGTTTATCTCACGGTATTTTTAAATTTCTCTTTGGATTTTTTTTTGGCCCATTAGATATTTAGTAGCTGGAATTTTCCAATTTTCTTCATGTAATCAATTTCTGGTTTCATACCATCAGAGCTGAAAAAGATGTTTCATGTTATTTAAATTTTTTAAAGTGCATTAAGACTTGTTTTTTGTCTAATCCATGATCTGTCTTGGAAAATGATCCATGTATACTTTAATAGGTAATCTGTTGCTTTTGAATGGACATATCTATAAAGTCCATCTGTTCCAATGTGTCATCTATGGCCAATGTTTTCTTATTGATTTTTTGTCTGGATGATTTACCCATCAATGTACACGAAGTACAAAAGTCTCCTACTGTTATTGGATTTCTGTCTACTTTTCCCTTTAGTTCTGTTAATATTTGCTTTATATATTTGGGGGCTTCGTATTGGGTGAATAAATATTTACAAATGTTATACCCTCTTTTTGGATGGACCCCTTTGTTATTATGTGATACCCTTCTTTGTCTCTTATCACAGTCTTTGTTTTAAAGTTTATTTGGTCGGATGTAAGTATAGCTACTCCAGCTTTCTTTTGCTTTCTGTATGCATGGAACATCTTTTTCCATCCTTTCACGTTCAGCCTGTGTGTGTCCTTACATCTAACATCAGTCCCTTGTCAGCAGCATATAGAGGGGTCTTGGGTTTTTTTTAATCCATCCCTCTGTCTTTTGATTGGAAAATTCAGTTCATATGCATTTATAGTAATTATTGATAGTTGTGTGTTTATCCCATTCTGTTCATTGTTTTCTATTTCTTATTATAGTTTGTCTCTGTTACTGTCTTGTTCTCTTCCTTTGTGGTTTTGTGCCTTTCTTTAGTGTTATGCCTATATTTCTTTCACTTTATTTTTTGTGTATTTATTACAGGTTTGTGATTACCATGAAGTTTACATATAATAACCTGTAACTGTCTTAGGTTCTTGATGTCGTATTTTACAGCTTTTAATCTTTTGTATCTCTTAACTACTTATTTAATTATAGCTATTTTTACCACTTTTGTCTTTTAAACTTCATACTAGCCTTAAAAGTGATTAATCCACTACTTTTACTATATATTTACCTTTCCAGTAAGATTTACTCCTCCTTAAATGTTTCTTGTTACTAATTAGCATTCTTTCTTTCCAGCTTAAAGGAGTCCCTTTAACATCCCTTGTAAGGTTGATTTAAGTGTGGTAAACTCATTTCTTTAGCTTTTGCTTATCTGAAAAATTCTCTCTCTTTCTCTTTCCTTCAATTCTGAATGAGAACTTTGCAGATAGAGTACTGTCAGTGGTTTTTTTTTTTTTTTCCTTTCAGTATTTTGAATATGTTGTGCCACTCCCTTCTGGCCTGCCAAGTTTCTGCTGAAAACTTTGTTTATTGTCTTATGCAGGTTCCCTTGTTTTTCTCTTGCTGACTTTAAGATTCTCACCTTGTCTTTAACTTTTGAAATTTTGATTATATTGTATCTTGGTGTGGGTCTCTTTGGTTTCATCTTATTTGAACTCTCAGCTTGCTAGATCTGGATATCTGTTTCTTTCCCCAGATTAAGGAAATCTTAAGCCATTATTTTTTCAATAAGATTTCTGCCATTTCTTCTCTCTCTTCTCCTTCTGAGAGCCCTATAATGTGAATGTCATCCCATTTGATATTGTCCCATAAGTCCGTTATGCTACCTACTTTTTGCCCCCCTGCTCTGAGTGCATTTTACTGCCTTGTCTTCAAGTTGTCTAATCCTTTCTTCTGTTTCATGCAAACTGCTGCTAGATTCTTATATTGTACCTTTGAGTTCAATTATTGTAATCTTCAGCTCTCTGACCTCTATTTGGTTCTTTCTTCATTCTCCAACTCTTTGTTGGAGTTCTCACTGTGTTCATATATTCTCCCCAGTTTGGTGAGCATCTTTATGACCATTACTTTGTGCTCCTTTTCAGGCAAATTACTTTATTATTTTATTAAAGTTTTATTAGGGCACCTGAGTGACTCAGTCGGTAAAGTATCCGACTTTGGCTCAGGTCATGATCTGGCAGTTCATGAGTTCAAGATCCATGTCGGGCTTTGTGCTGACTGCTAGCTCAGAGCCTAGAGTCTGTCTTTGGATTCCATGTCTCCCTCTCTCTCTGACCCTCCCCTGCTCACACTGTCTCTCCTTCTCTCTCAAAAATAAATAAAACATTTAAAAAGTTTTATTAAAATTTTATCTTATTAAATAAGATATTTAATAAATTTTATTAAAGTTTTTAAATTAAAGTTTTATTATGTTAAAGTTTTTTTCCTGAGACTTTATCTTGTTCTTTCTTTTAGAATCTATTCCTCTGTTTCTTCATTTTGCTTGACATTCTGTGTTTGTTTCTATATAGTAAATAAAACAACCAACTCTCCTGGTCTTGAATGAATGGTCTCATGTAGGAGATGAAACTTGTTATTCAACCCTGACCTGGCTCTTTGTCTTCTCTTCAATCCTTGTGCTTGTCCAGGCAGTCTGTTATGTTTTTAATGGCTCCCAGTGGTTGAGCATGTGTCAAGATCTGTCGCTGGCCCTAAAGGTAGGATCTCAGCACCTAGATTCAGGCAGTTCGGAAGCCACACCCTCTGGCAGCAGCTTTAAAAAATATGCAAATATAAAGTGTGTCTTGGGCTTTTCCCTTATTATTTTCTTTCCTTTTTTTTTTTTTCCCTCTTCTTTTTTTTGGTGGTGGGGGTGGTTATGTTTAAATGAAGTTGCTTTTACAACACCAAAGACTTAATCATCCATTTCCTACATAAAAGGTAGCTACTTTTTTGCATGGACCTCAAGCATATTGTAGTATACAGGTGGAATTTAAGGAGAGGTATTAAGCAGGCTGTGTTGTAGCCTATGAACAAGTAATATATTGTATCATTTATCTTGAATGTATCATAGATAAGCTGCTATATAACGATTGCCACTTCAGATAGCTGTGAAATTAGGTGATTAACTAGTTGTTACTTAACCTTCTAATTTCTGTATAAGTCTAATTACATGAAACAGA
>NC_043702.1:92090680-92141311 GCF_006229205.1 Suricata suricatta | reverse complement strand
AATTTTAAATTAAAAAAAATTTTTTTAAACGCAAATATATACATTCCTATGGGACCATAAGCATGAGCCCCACTAGCCACCAGAGCCAGGTAATCAAGAAACAGCCGATTGTAGCAGCATCCATAGAACTGGAGTTCCGGACATGAAAACCAGACATGTGTAAGACCCCCTCCAGGAGATACCAGTGCTCTGGATCCTGTTAAAAAGAAAGTGCAAAGATAGCACCCACTCTCCTAGGTCCCTGGAGACTATTTACTACAGTCAACCTATACACATGTGCCCTTCATGATGCTGCTCTGAAGGTGAGCTAATAGGCCTCTTTCACAGAAAGACTGGGTGCGTCATCGGTTGCTTGTCTACAGTGCCCTGGGGATGGTGGCTACGTAAGGACTCTTTCTCCACTTGTTTCAGTCTTGTAGAACCTACAAATGATAAGCCTGGATGGCCATCACAGTCAGGCAATCTAGAGGTATTCCATGGGTGGCAGCCATAAAAATCCATCATGCCAAACATGTATGGGCTCCTTTTCAGGAGATACTGGTGACCTGAAGTGACTCAGAGAGAAATCACAAACCCACTGGCTTCTATTGGATTTCAAAGGTAGATATTTTGGGGGCTTGTCTCACTGATGATGGTGATTAATGTTGTGGTGCCTGATGTGAGGTCAAAGGTCTTTTATCTTCATGAAGAAACTTGAGTTTGTGAGTTCCTTCCTGGTTACGGGTCACCACACCAAAGCATGTGGTTTATGGCAAGATAATGTCACAGCCTCTTCTACCAGCTTTGATGTGGGTTTTGTCTCATTAACCCAATGTGTAGGAGTTGCTCAGCTAGTGCTGGTATTTTCCTTAGTGAAAATTGTTCCATATGTAGCCATAGATACAGTGTTTCCATGAAAGGAGATAATTTCAGGATCCTCCTATGTCACCATCTTGAATTGGAACTTATCATTTTTTATATTGCTAGATTAGTTTGACAGTATTTTGTAAAGAATTTTTTTAGTTTATATTCATAAGGGATATTATAGTTTTCTTACATTGTTTTTGTCTTGTTTTAGAATGAATTGAGAAGTATTCTTTCTTCCTCTATTTTTTAGAAGACTATATGGAAAATAGGTATTGATTCTCTAAATGGCTGGTGGAGGTTAACTGTCCAACTCTTTGATCAGCTCAGGTCATGATCTTGCATTTGAACCCCACATCAGGCTCTCTGCTGTCAGCGTGAACCTTGCTTCTGATCCTCGATCTCTCTCTCTCTCTGCCCCTCCCCTACTTGCTCTATCTCTCTCAAAAATAAATAAACTTAAAAAAAACTTTAAAAATAAATAAAACAACATAAATGATTGGTGGAATTCACAATGAAGCCATACGGCTTTTGTTTGGGGGAATTTTCTTTTATTATTCATTCTTGTTATTTGTTATAGGTCTCTTCAGATGTTCTGTTTCTTCTTGAGTCAGTTTGGCTAGTTTTTTGTTTTCTCTCTAGAAATGTGTCCGTGTCATCACTTTTCTAATTTGTTGGCATGCAATTATTCATGGCCATGTGATCATCTTTATTTCTGTAAGGTCAACAGTGAAGCTCCCCTCTTTTATCCCTGATTTTATCAATTTGAGTCTTCTCTCTTTTCTTTCCTCATCTGTCTAGCTAAACGTTTGTTAATTTTGTTGGTCTTTTAAAAAAACTACTGGACTGAACAAAAAGCAAGATTTGTTTACTTTCCTTGTAAGAGTTCCCCATGTAGAGAGGCTCCGTTTCAGCATTCAGCAGCTGCATGTCACGTCTCTGTGTCTTGCCCTGTGATTCTTCTGTTGGCTTGGCCCCTGTTTGCCCCTCCTCATGGCTCAGTGCGGTCTCTGGCCAGGCATAAAGAGGACTCACAGACAATGATGAGACCTGACCGGAAGTTAGAACAAGAAAGAAGGCACTCAGTACATCCTGCCTGAGGTTTAAATTGATAGTTAAACAAATGTAACTCTAATTCCTAACAGTTTTTCATAATTTTCAATTTCATTTTAGAGTACAAGCAGGGAAGAAGGACACAGGGGGAGGGGGAGAGGGAAGGAGACAACCTCAGGCAGGCGCCACACTCAGCAAGGAGCCCGACATGGGACTCGATCCCATGATTCCTGGGATCTGCGCCCATATCAAGAGCTGGATGCTCAAATGACTGAGCTACCCAGGCACCCCCATTTTTTATAATTTTTAAATGAATTTTAGGAGGTGTTTTTTTTTTTTTTAAAGAAACTGATATCTCATGCTGGAAGAAACATTTAGCTAAAGTTCAGCAATTATTTGGGATTCTTTTCCCCAATCAGTAACAATATATTTTACGAACATGCATAGTATAATCCTAAATTTTTAAAAACAAAAACAAAATCATAAAGAACTCATAAGGGGTAGTTGCTTTTACTCAAATATAAATATCCCTAGGAGTGGTTACATTACATACATGTAAACTGCCCATAGTTATTTTTTATGCCATTATTATCCATCAAAATCTTGGTCTTAATAGCCCAGATTAGTTTATCTGTCATATTAGAAAGCAAAACAGAACACAGTTTGGGGAAAAAAAGAAGAATTTGGATAGTTTATAGAACAGAAAGGGATGTGGTGGTTACGGGAGGCATGGCAGGGTCCTGAGCAGCTCTCAGAGGGCAAAGAGTCCTGCGGGACAGACGCAGGGGAGCTGGACAGATGGTCTTCCGGTATCTCTCCCTTCCAAATGCACAGAAAGCCTCCTGTGGAACATTCGAGATCTGAGCCACATTGTCTACTTAATATTAACAATATGGCCTTGGGCCAGAAGTTGATGATACAAGGATAAATATGACTAGGTTCCTGCCCTCAAGCGCTCGCAGTCTAATGGGGAAGATGAGCTCATAAAAAGCAATTTTGAGCCTAACAGTGGAGGTGCCGTGGTATGAGCTACATCAGCTGCCCAGAGGGGGCGGTGATTAATCAGTTTCAAAACGCAGAGACAACTCTATAGAGAAAAAACAAAAATCACAGGATGTGTTCAAGTTCATCAAGTATACAGCAGAAGAAAGGATTTTCCGGAAACTGAGCAGAGGATTGAAGGAGAGTGACCTGCGTGGGGAACCACAAGGCAACCGGTGTTGACAACAGTGTGGCCGTGGAAGGAAATAAAGCCAGAGCCGGGCGATGGGGACTAGACCTCGGAGCACCTTTCTTGCCTTGCTAGGGACAGTGAAGTTACCATGGGGGTCGTGGGAGTCATGAAGGTTTTTAAGTGAAGAAATGTCCCAATTTACATCGATGGAGAACATACCGGATCAGGTCCAGCTGGAAGGCCCATTAAAAGGATGGTGCGGGGGGGGGGGGGAAAGGATGGTGTGTGTCATAGATGCTGGAACTAGCCAAGTGACAGTGAGAGAAAACAAGTGAGAAAGCAGGCACTGACTGTCTATGAGGGTTGGTAGAAAAAAGCAGTAAAAAATACGCCACTTAGGCCTCTGGTTTGAGCGACGAGGTAGGCGTATGCTGGAAGTAAGGTCAGCCCAAAGCACGTTGGACCCAGTGTGTTATTGGGCAAGCCAGGGGGGCTCATATTTACCAACGGAGCATAGGTTTCTTCCTAAAATATGAATTGGGGAGGCATGGGGTGGTGGCATCTCCTGAAGCTACAAGGGAGGGTCAAATTGCCTGAGGAGAGAAGGAAAAGTGTGAAGCGATGCGAGGGGGGCCTCCACAATTCAGGAATTGTGTCCGCAAAGGAGACGGAGCAGGGACAGAGAGGTAGACGGGCAGACAAGAAAAAACAGGCCATTTGTATCCAAAGAGTGAAAAAGTTCCTCAAAGTGAATCATGGTCTCTGTTAAAAAAATGTTTAGAGGAGCACCTGGGTGGCTCAGTCAGTTGAGCATCCAACTGCAGCTCAGGTTCATGGGTTTGAGCCCCACGTCGGGCTCTGTGCTGACAGCTCAGAGCCTGTAGCCTGCTTTGGAGTCTGTGTCTCCCTCTCTTTCTGCCCCTTCCCTGCTTGTGCTCTGTCTCTCTCTCAGAAATAATACATGAATAAACTTTTTTAAAAACTATGAGAAAGAAGAAAAGAAGGAGAGGAGGAGGAGGAGGAACAGAACGGGGAAGAAGAGACACATCCATGCATCATCGGCAGAGAATGATCTCTAAGTGTCCCGAACTCTGCTGTTAGTGTCCCTGCTGTTTCCCTGGGGACAGGGGGATGTGGGCAGATGAGGCCCCTGTATGCGGGCTGAAGGAGGGGGCAGCAGAAGTCTGGGCTGCTGCTAGCCACCATCCTCCCCCATCTACCTGGCCTTGAGCTGGGGGAGTTTTCTCGGTCAGCTTTGTACAGCAAGTGCATTCTCAAATGGAGGTTTCCAGCAACTAAATATTAGGAACCTTTCAACCTACTCACAAGTAGTCCTTCCTCCATCTGACTTCATGAGAAGGAAACCTGAGGCTCTCCCAGAGGCAGCTGAGGAGGAGCCTGAGTCCTTGCCTTCCCTCCAATTCCACTCTGCCACGGGCTCTGAGCTACCGGCAGAAGCTTGGTGCAGCCTGCAGCCCAGCCTGCTTGTTCTGTGGCCTGAAGGTGCACGGATCTGTTTACACACACACACACACACACACACACACACACACAATCTATGAACACGGTGAACACTCCATCCCAGTCCGCTCCTTAGGGAACATGGGGGAAACATAATTTTACCAAGAGCCAATCCAGTGTCAGGCACCAGGTTAGGGCTCCGTGTCTGGAAGCTCATTACATACCCGCTGGGGTCTGTGCATTCCTGCCTGCTGCAGAAACTCACGTGGGCATCCTCCCTAAGACCATTTTACATTAGTGAAGGGCAGAGACGGGGCTTGATACCATGTCTGCATGTCCCAAAATCCAGAATTTTTCCTTCTATAGTTTCTATTGTTTCTGTATTTTGTAAACTTTTTGAAAGTTTGATTTACTTATTTTCGGGGGAGGGCGAGAGAGCATTCAAGCAGGGGAGCAGCAGAGAGACAGACAGCATGTTCGGCACTGTCAGCACGGAGCCAGTTGTGGGGCTCGAACTCCAGAACCTGTGAGATCATGACCTGAGCCAATCAAAAGTGAATCAAATGCTTAACCACTTCACTGAGCCCACTGAGCCACCCAGGTGCCCCTTATTTTTGCATTTTAAAGGCTCGCCATTCCTCAGATTCCAGTATGCAGATGAGCCTGGGATAGCAAAGACACAAGTCCCTGTAATGCTGTGATGTGCTGCATACTGAGCTTTTGTAGCTCAGATCATATTTCATGGATCTTAAGTTTCTTGACAAATTCTCCTTCTACGTGAGACAACCCTTTCAGAGAGCAGAGATCCATTCCCTAATTTATCTCCAGTTTCGTGTGTCAGGTTTCCTTAAAGTGGAGCTCACCTCTGCCACTAAAGAAACCATATACCTTAAAAAAGTGCCAAATCCAGAGTCTTCCTTTGTTTCTATGAGAGCAAGGAGGCAGAGCTGGGAGCTCTCAAGGCAGCCCCTGGAGGGAGACCCCAGTGATCTGATCTGGTCTCTGCAGGCAGCTTCTCCCTACTGAGGAGCCAGCCAGACCGCAGGGCCACCTCCTGAGCCCACTCTATCAGGTCATTGCAGACTTTTGTCTCTGCACATTCTCGGGAGTTCTGGGGAAAGTGTGCTCAGTGCAGATCTGCCCCTGCCTTCTAGTCAGGTGAACCTCTCAGAGAGAGGCTCCGGAGACCCGGAAGCCACATGCAAATGCGTCTGGGGACCGGACTCTTCTGCCAAGGATAGCTTAAGTCTCTAGGCAGGTTTGTCCTGCCCTTACTGCACCCTCCTACAGGAATCGAACTGGTGAACCTGCTGGCAAGACCAGGACAGCTGCTTCCACACCCTCCCCTTGCTGCATCCGTCCTGAATTTATGTGGAAACTCTTCTAAGTCCCTGTGTACCCTCATGAGCCAAGCTTCGGCTTACCTGGACAGATGCTGTCCTCTTCGCTTGGATTTCACCCGACAGCAGGTTCCTCTTCTGTGCTGGCCATCTGCATCATCCACCAGACGTTCCGTGGTCTCTGAGTATAGTTACAATTGGACTTCCTACCCCCTTTAAAGCTGGACATGGGCATGGGAATGATTTGGTCAATACAATGTAAGCAGAGGTGTCGTGTGTCATTGTGCAGGCAGAAACTTCAGGAGCCAGAGTTAGGAGCGCTGACGTAAAGCTGCGGTCAGCCTGGGTCCCTAAAAGATATTGAACAGAACTACTTGCCAAACTCCACAGGTCACGAAGCAAAAAACAGCCAAGTTGCTTTTTATGAGCTCATGTTTCCCATTAGACTCTGAGTGCCTGAGGGCAGGAACCGAGTCAAGTCATACTCATCTTTGCCTCCTGTGTAGCCAACATGTATTTCTTGCACTTTCCTACCTCGCGTGTTCACATTTCCTTCCCCTCCCTCTAGCCAGACCCCACTTCAATGTCCTCTTCTCTTCCTCCCTTTCCCCTCCTCAGGCACCCATTCCACCCACCCCCCTTCTTCCCTGCCAGGACAGAACTGCCATGTTGTTGGCTATGTTCTCCGCTCAGAGGGATTCTGGGATCTTGGAGACAAAGAACCTATAACCAACCCCAAGTTGTTTGTTCAGCCCCAGACTCAGTACACAGATTGAGTGCCTAAGAGGTAATTAGTAAATATTTGCCAATTGACTGGTAATATGGCCTTGCTTTTTTTTTTTTTAATGTTTACTTATTTTTGAGAGAGAAAGAGAGTGAGAGTGCACAAGCACAAGCAGGAGAGGGGCAGAGAGAGAGGGAGACACAGAACCGGAAGCAGGCTCCAGGCTCTGAGCTGTCAGCACAGAGCCCATCATATGGCTCAAACCCACGAACTGGGGGATCATGACCTGAGCTGAAGCCAGACATTTAATCCACTGAGCCACCCCCATGCCCCTGGCCTTGGTTATTTTAACGACAACTATTTATGAAGTGCCTGACGAGTTCCCAGTACTCAGGAATGAGAAGAATGGTAACAACAATTGTCATAAGTGAGCTGTTACCATGTGCCGGCTACTGTGATAGGCACTAGAAACGTAGTATGGGATTTAATCTCCCTGCCTCCCTTTTACAGATAGGTAAGCAGGGCCATGACAGGCCGGGTTAAGTCACTTGCTCATGTCACTCAGCTAGCAATCCTCAGAGCCAGAGTTCAAATCCAAACCTGACAGGCTCTCAAAACTATAAGTAGTATTTTGAGGGGAAGAAAAAAACCTTTTTAGACAGCCATATCCTTGGCTGCTGTCTTAAGGTGCTTCAGTTTCTCAAACATTTGGACTCTTCCTTAAAGAGTCTGTGTGTGGAAGTTTGCCAGCATCGGAGTCTCTATTCCTGGACCTGAAATCGGCCACTAGATGGCACTGAAAAAGTGCGTCTGAGACACAAAAGCCAGCAAGCCAGGGTGTTTCCGGCGTTAAGGGAGTTCCTAGAGATGAGCTGTGCAAACAGGGAGGCAAAGCTGCCTAGAAGGAAATAAGCCCAGGGTCAAAGAAATGGCCTGGAAAACATATCTCCTGAGGTGGTGAGTGCTGATAGCAAAGATAGCAGTAAATCTGCACGGCTCATATTTCTGTGAAAATCATAATCCTGAGAAATGCAGGCAGTTTAAATACATCCGTTTACCAGAAGCACACAGACATCCCCATGGGTGCTCCAAAGACAGGAGAATTATAAGCACAATCACTGACAGCAAGGATGTCCAAACACCTTAAAAGTCCCTGTTGAAACAGCAGCTCTTAAGTGATTCAACTGCCTCTTAGCCAAAACACACAGCAACAGCCATAAATACACCGTAATTAGGATCACACTCGGAGCAAAGGAAACTTTGAAGATATTTCATTTAGTACCTCCAGGGAGTCCTAGATATTCTTCCCCATGAAGGGGAGGGCATTGTCACATTATTTAGCTAGAGCCAGCTGTGCATTGTCTGAGTGACAAAACACCTAGAGCTGGCTGTGTGTTTAGTAGGAAGGGGGACAGCCGCCTGGGCAGCACCACATCCCTGACCCCAGGGACCTGCTGGAGGCCTGCAAATAAGCCATGTCCCGTACACCCGCTGCCCAAGTGTGGTTCACAGAGCACGTCCCAGCTGTGGATTGTCTGCCAGTACCCAAGGAGATAAGCCCGGGTGAGAGTGAGCCCTGGAAATTTGGATAGCAGTCAGACCTTGCCATGACATTGGGTCTGTGAGCAGGTCAACAGGGTTGGACCGGCTGAAGTACTGCAAATGTGCTGCTGAGTCGTGGGTATCAGGAGATAGGAGCTAGCCCGTGCAGCAAACCCACTTGCTGATCTGAAACACAATGGAAATGAATTTGAGGAGCATCATCCAAGGCAGATTTCTTCAGCTCTGCCTGCTCAGGACCCCAGCATCGGGAGACTAAGGTTGCTAGCTGGGTGGTGATCAAGGGTGTGTGGAGGTTTCGTGAAGTCAGGGAGACCTAGAACCCACAGCCCCTGGTAGTTACGGGCTGTGTGGCATCAGGCACATTACCTAACCTCTTGGATCTTTAGTTTCCCTAGTCCTGAAATGGGGCTAATAATATATACTTGTCAGAGTGTTGGGAGGGCATGAAACAAGAGAGATGTGGTGAGATTGTGAGCACTCAGATGGTTTTCGTACCTCTTTCTCAATCTTTCTCGGTAAACACTGCTCTTTATCTCTTTGGAGAGTTTTTTGAAAATGAACCTCTCTTGGTCCTCCTGAGAACAATGTTATTACTGCCATCTTGGAGGTTCCTTAGAACCAAAGCTCTGGATTTATTCAGTCTTCAAATTCTTCTGTGAAGAGAGGAGAGAATTACAGACAAAAGAGAGAAAAGTGAAGGACTAGGGGGTAAGGAATAGTGTGAAAGGCGAAGGAAAGATTGTCCTCCTTCCAAAGAAAACCTTAAGACCTGACACAGAAGAAGTAAAGGACAAAGAAGGCTGAGGAGCAAGAGCTCATGGCTGATTCTAGAGGAGGTTTCCAGAAGAGAGGGCCCGCAATCCTGGAAGAGTGGTAAGAGTCCATGGGGCACAGAGCTCCCAGGACAGGCTGGTGGGTTGCTCAGAACCACAGGGAAGCCCAGCGCCCCTCACTTGTCTCAGGCCCTGTCAAGCCCTATCCCCAGGGAGACCTTAACTTTGTCCCTACCCAGCACCTCATCCAGTGACGACCAGGGCAGGTGAGGCCATTTCAGGACACATCACTTTGCGGCTTCGTGTTATCCCATCACCCAGTAAAATCCGAACACCTGCTAAGTGCCAGGCACTGGACACTTAGCAGTCAGCCCCACACAGTTCCTTCTGTCCCGGAACTCATCTTCCCTGCATGGTGGGAGGGACACTAAGAAATCTCAAATAAATGACCTTTCCCCTGTGCCACTTGCTTCAGCATCAATGGCGTGCTCTATGAGTATTTAACTTTACACTCTGGGTAGGGCTTTTTCTGCTGAGGCCCAGAGATCGAGTTCAGGGGAGTTCATGAACGTCGATGGAGGAAAAAACAATTATATCTTTATTTTCGTTACCTCTAACTAGAATTTAGCATTACCTTTAAGCACGAATGCAGACAACTGTATAAATTCCTGTGACTTTGCAACTAGGAGAAATTTCAGATCTTTGTACTTTACTACTGCTGCAGGTGTTTTGAAACATCATTTATGCTCATCACTGCTCCCCAAATCCTGTCAGTTCTAAGACCCACCAACAGACTTTAATATCTAACACATTAGTAAAGAAGCACACGTATTATTATATTACATATGTCTGATTTTCAGTTTTGATGACTGTATTCAATATAACTGGTCTTCTGCATTTACAAACATTACTTGTAAATGTTAGTGTGGGAGGAGATCCCTGGTTACTGGCTCACCAAAGAGGTCCAAGGAACAGAACGGATTAAGAAGCTCTGCTCTAGGGCCTGCTGTTCGTTAACATTTGAAGGGCTCTTATCAGGAACCCACACCTTCCAGTTATCCCATGAACAACTCCAATTAGACATGCACATCCTACAGGTCTTTTTTAACTTTTAAATATTATTTAAACCCACGTTACTTAACATATAGTGTAGTGATGGCTTCAGGAGTAGAACCCAGTGATTCATCACTCACATGTAACACCCGGTGCTCATCCCCACCAGTGCCCTTCACCCCGTTAGCCCCTTACTCCACCCAACACCCCTCGGTCACCCCTCAGTTTCTTCTCTGTATTTAACCGTCTCTTATGGTTTGCCTCCCTCTCTGTCTTTATTCTTATTTTTCCTTTCTTCTCCTATGTTCATCTGTTTTGTTCTGAGCCAGCTCTCCCAATCTGGCTATTTTGATCAGGGCTAGAAGGCTTATAAATTAGCATCTGGAATATTAAAAGCCATTTTTCATTGGTCCAATAGTGGTGTTCAGTATATGTAGAAAGAATGCAAATACTGCCAGCCATGCATGAATCTGTATGATGAGGAATAGAAACAAGAATCTAGTGAACCCAGAGGCCTAAGCCCTCTGAGGTGGAACACATGATCTGGGATTCACAGTTGATCTTGCGTTGAGATACTTATAAGACATCCCAAGAGCATAGTTAAGGCATCCTCCTGTCTCGTCTGGAATATTATCTCATTGACCTCCAGCCAAAGCTTTGTGCAAGGTGCTATAGAAGGACCTGGGAACTGAGGGCTGAGGCTTCCACAAGTCTACACAACAATATTGTATGACTGTTTGTGCTTCTTTGCTATGGTATTTTTTTAAATTTTTTAATGTTTATTTTTGAGAGAGAGAGAGAGAGAGACAAAGTATGAGTGGGGGAGGGGAAGATAGGGAGAAGACACAGAATTTGAAACAGGTTCCAGGCTCTGAGCTGTCAGCACAATGCCCGACACAGGGCTCGAACCCACAAACCATGAGATCATGACCTGAGCCGAAGTCGGCCACCCAACCAACTGAGCCACCCAGGCACCCCTGCTACGGTATTTGTATGAGTGGCAGGGTTCCTTGAGACCTACTTCCCTGTGCCACGCTACCAGGAAGTCAGGTAGTGGGAAGGAGACTATGGAGAGAAACGGAGACCACCCAAATGAGAACACATGCTATTTAGAGAACACAAGCTACATGAGGACACTAGTGGTTAGCCACCACCACTTGCATTAGGCAGAGACTCAGAGGCAGGCAGAGGAGTGGGAAGGTGTTACGTGGGCAAAGAGAAGGTTTCGGGTATGCTCTGGTGGCTGGTGATTGGTATGAGGAAGTTGGAGACAGGCTAACTAGAAGCAGAGGATCTCATGTGATTGGTTTGTGGGGCATTTTTGGCATTCTCTGGTTGGTCCTGAGTTGGAAGTGAGGACCAAACAAAATAAAACAACAAAATAGGGAAGTTGGCAGTCATTGACCAAGTCCTGATCTTTCTGGACTTGTTGCTGCAGAAGCTGTGGTTTGGCTTCCTGGACTAGTTGCTACAGAGGGTGTGGAGCAGAGTTGTATTCTCACATATGGTCTGGTTACTATGCATTGGGTCTTCCCTCTGTCGGGACCTATGGAGCTCACCTGCTTCGAGCAGTGACATATGAGGGATGTCTGCCAAAACCAACCTCATGGCTATGAAAGGCCTATTCTGCTTAGGTCTGTTGACAGCAGGTACTATGCACACTGGCATCTCCAGCTCAGTAATGGTCTTGAATACCTTGTAGGGTAACATTGAGCCAAGGCCTCATATTTTTACCTGGAACAGCCGTAGCGAATATGTCTTATTTCCCTGAGCTGATGTGGTTAATGATATCTAATTCATAGTAATGCTCTGGACACAGTCCGTGACACTAAGCATTCAAGAAAATAGAGCTTTTCTCTTTCCCTCTTTCTCTTTGAAGAAGAGGTAGCATTTTGCAAAGGAGTTGGGATCGATGCCAGCACAATGCAACCAGGAGCTCCCAAGGGAACATTTGACAGTGAATGGAGACATTTTTGATCATCACAACAGGGGGAAAATGCTATTAGCATCTAGTGGGTATAGACCAGGGTTGCTGCCAGACATCCTTCAATACGCGGGACAGTTCCACAGCAAAGAAGTATCCAGTCCCAAAGTCAGTCATGCCAAGGCGGCCTGTCCATGGAGAAAAATGGAGGAAGTGTGGCTAACAGGGGCGTTATGCCAAAGGCGGCCTGTCCATGGAGAAAAATGGAGGAAGTGTGGCTAACAGGGGCGTTCTGGTGGCAGGTCAGCATAGCAATCAAGAGAGGGGACTTTGCATTCAGAAGGTGGCTTGGACCCAGGCCCTGCCACTTCCTGGGGACTCCAGACAAGTTGCTTAACTTCTCTATTAGTGGTACCTCCCTGATAGGATTTCTTGTGAACTGACCTAAGTCAATTTCATCCCCTAAATTTCTTAGATTCCTTTAGGCAAACCCCAGTAACCTAAGGGGGTTGAGGTGAGGGAGAGCTTGCCAGCTCTTTCTCTGCAAGCCAGCCATCCGGATAAAAAGAAAGGAAATTTCAAAATTCTGCCACGCAAGAAGATGTTTGTGAGCAAGCCAAGCCAGAAGTACGTCTAGTGCCTGTCGATAAGGCCCACGAAATCCCAGCTTTCAGTCCCTTAATGCTCCGCCCTGCTCCTCTTGAGGAGGAGGCAGGATTCTATTAACGTTAATCAGGCACCAGAGTCTTCCTCCTTGCTCACGGCTAGACACCAGACAGCTCAGGGCTTTAGCTCTTCTGAGTTATTTCCAAAAATTCCAGCAGGAGGTTGCTCTGAATCTTTAGACCCAACTCATGCTAGGGTAGAGAACATTTCTGAAATATCTCATCCAGCCCAAATATCTTGAAGATCTGTCTGTATTAGCTTAACTGCAAGGGGTCTCTCTCTCTCTCTCTCACACACACCCACATACATTATCTAGCTTAAAGTAAATCGCCAACAATGTAAGAGAGCTCATAGAGATCACACGTAGAAAGCATTTAGCACTCTTCCTGGAATATTAGTAAATATGCAGGATATGTTTGATATTAATGTAATCGTTTTTAATTTTTTAAGTTTATTAATTTTGAGAGAAAGAAGGAGTGCTAGTAGGGCAGAGAGAAAGAGAGAGAGAGAGAGAGAGAGAGAGAGAGAGAATGAATCCCAAGCAGACTCCATATTAGCAGCACAGAACCAGACACAGGACTTCCACTCATGAACCGAGAGATCATGACCTGAGCCCAAACCAAGAGTTGGATGCTTAACCAGCTCAGCTACCCAGGCACCACGTGACATAATCATTTTAAGAGCCCCTCCTCCAGCTCCTTGAAGAAAGGGAAGAGAGTCTTACTATCTGAGAGTAGTGCAGGAAAGAAAGGCTGTGGCATTTTTTGAGCAGCTACCGTGAAGCTACCCACTTCACACGCCTGGTGGCACTTAACTGGCATACCTACCTGGCCAGGTGGCTCGATTATCACCAATCCCCATATGAGGAAGCTAAAACTCAGATGGCACAGGCACCTCGCCCACACAGCCGATAGGTGCCAGAGCCAAGCCCCAAGCTCTCTCGGATGGGAAAGTCTGTAGTAGGCTCTGCCGCCTCCCCACAGTTGTGCTGTGAACTCCAAAGAGGGGAGATATTCAGACTCAGAAGTATCAGGAAGATAAAGCCGGAGGAGTAGGA
Source organism: Suricata suricatta (assembly GCF_006229205.1). Classification (NCBI taxonomy): domain Eukaryota; kingdom Metazoa; phylum Chordata; class Mammalia; order Carnivora; family Herpestidae; genus Suricata; species Suricata suricatta. Next base: position 92,127,680 of record NC_043702.1, on the reverse strand, counting down.
GGCAAGTGGGAATTACACAGAATCACTGCTGGAGGCTGGCGCCAAGATTTCCACAAGAGGCGAGGGGATGTGATCTGATGGATGGAGAGCCAGCAGGGTATTCGCTTCCTGGAGGCCGTCATGGGGTGGGTTCTCCCGGAAGCAGAATTTGAACCAAAGATTTGGTGCACGTCACAAAACAGAGAGTAGGGGTGGGCAACAAGCTGGGGAAGGGGAGGGGCAGACTTGGCATTGGTTTGAGACCACGGCTTTCAGGCAGCCCTTGAGCCCTACAGGCTGTGCTGGCTCTTCAGTTGGCCCTGGAGCCATTGCTTCAGTGCACTTGGGCAGTCCCCTGAAGGCACACAGAGGCTGAGGGACTGACACAGCAAATAAAAGAAGACCCTGGGGCTCTGGGTAGGGCACCAGAAGCGTGGTAGTCATTGCCAAGATCCCAGGGGGGTTATCCTTTGATATCCAGTAAATCCAAGTCCTTCCCCTGGCCCAGCTGGCCTCCTGGTTGACCCTCCCTGCACGTGTAACTCAGTCTTCCTGCCCTTGCCTCCCTCGTTCTGCTCCCGCCACACCGGCCTCCCCATGGTCCTTCATAGGCACGAAGCGCACCTCAGCTTCACAGTTGCTACCCTCTGCTCAGGCCCCTCTTCTAGAGAGCTCTCACTTCCTCCAGGGCTTGCTCCAGAGGACTTCATCTCCACGAGACCCCAGAGACTTCTGAAAGTAGGACCCCTGCCCCTCTTTCCTTTACACTGCATGCCTTTTCCCCATCACCACCTGATTCTGTGTTAGATGTATTCCTTTGTTAAACTTGTTTACTGTCAGCCTCTTGACAGAGGAATGTAAGCTCTATGAGGCCAGGGACTTCTGCCTGCTTTGATCACTGCCTCTTCAGTTCTTCTAGAACAGTGGTACAGAGTACAGGTCAGTAAACACTTGCTGAATGAATAAATGAACATATTGCCCAAGACAGCATTACCAGGAGCCAGAATTCCTTGGAGGAATGTATTAAAAATGCAGACTCCTGAGTGGTTCCCTGACTGGAAAGGAGAGGAATTCTGAGGGTTCCCTTGGTAGTGTTACCTCCCAGACAGCTGTGCAGAGGCCTCCAGAAGAAGGTTCCTGGGTCAGTAGAAGGAATATCCCCTTGGCTACCCAGAGAGGCTGGGACCTTGGCCCAGGGTTCCAACCCTCCTCTCCACCAGGTTCTCACACCCGAAGCCCATTCAGAACGTCAGACGGCCCTCACCACTTTTCACATCCTGTCTAAGCCTTCTTGATTTTCTGATCTCTGGGAAGGGAGGGTCCTCAATACCAGGGAGCTTTAAGCTTAGAGTCAAATTCTTTTTCATGAATAAATCAGCAATAGCAACTTGGTATTTTAGTTGGTTTTACAACTTGCTTTGGGTAACTTTATTATATCTACATCATTTTAACCTTATAATATGTATTCTTTATTTCTCAGTAGTGTTAATAATATCTAATATTTTACTCAATATTCAATGCAAATTATATTCAAGAAATATTAAATAATGCTTTTGAAATTCATTTAAGGTCCATATTTGAGTTAAAAGATAAAGTAAGACTATTTCTGTAACCAGAATCAGATTTAATTTGATCCAGAGAAAAATTGATGGAGATGTCTTTTTTTTTTTTTTTTTTTTTTTTTTTTTTTTTTTACAAAGCTACATTTAATACTTTGGGAATGAAGATGTCTTTTAAATGCAGACTGTGGGCTCCATCCCAGGTGCACTTTGCCAGAGCCTCTGGTGGTAGGACCCTGGAATTTGCATTCTTATCAAGTTCCACACAGAATTCTAGCACCTTCTATAAAGTTTGAGAATCCTTGTAACATTCTGCCCTCAGGTGAATGAGAGGGAAGGGTAAGAGCGAGGCACCTGCCGCTCCCATGCTCATGAGCACTTGGGGAGGGACCCTGTGATTAAAAGCCTACCTCTCTTTCTTTTACACATGGGAAAGGCTTGCCCAGACATTGTGGAAACAGTAAAGAAAACAGAAAGTCCTTGGAAAGCAGGCAGCCTGTGAGCTGGATCCAGAGAAATCTCTGTGGCTTAAGGGAAAGAGTATATAGCTGTGGTGGAGACAGCTCAGGTTCATGCCCTGGCTCGTCACGCATTTGCTCTGTCCCCCTGGGAGAGCCATCACATGATCTTTGCCTTGGGCTCCTCATCTGTAAAGGTCGCACAGTTATCTCTGCCCTTCTCCTTGACCTTTGGAAAGGTTGACTGGTGGAGTCTCCTGAGAGAAGATCCTCACATTGGTCATCCATGCCTATACTCTGAAGGATGGGGCCTGAACAGGGGTGCCCTCAGTCTCCAGCATCTACTTACTGTTCCTGGACCACAGCAGACCTCTTACCGCCAAGACTTTGAACTTTCTCTTCTCTCTACCTGAACCAGTCTTTCTCCTTGCCTCCATGTTGGCTTGTGGTTCTTTTTTCTTCTTGGAACATTCTTTCATCTCCACATGCTGCCTTCTTATAATTCAGACCTGAGCATAACTGTCACCTCCTCAGAGAGACCTTCCAGGACTCCTCTGTCAATATTGTGCCCCAATTCCCCTCCCCTCAGGCACTCTTCTGTTACAGCATCCTCTTGTACCTTTATCTTAGGACTTGGCACTCTCTGAAATCATCTGGTTTATCCATTTGTTCACAGGTTTATTGTCTACACCTTCACTGGCATGTGAGTTCCTCTTCCCACATGTGAGGAGCCGTTTCCCACAAGCACGTTCCCTGAAAAGATGCCCCCACGTATCCATAGAATGAATGAATGAGTTACTTGTCCCTGTCTTGTTGCCTCATAGTCCACCTCCTCTCTGTTCCACTTTCATTTCTCCCCTTTGTCTCTTTTGATCTTTTTATCTCTGCCCTGTCCCCGATCCCACTTCTTCCTGATTGGACTGTCACAGTTTCCCCTAGATGGTGCTGGAGGGGAAGATCTGGGCCCCTTCCATGTCATCCAGGATATTGGTCTGATATCTAGTCTCAGAGGGAATCATCGAAGAGTCAGCATTTCTCCAGCTAACACTGCTAACGGTATGGCTCTCAGGCATTATTTTGCCCACACTCTCTCCTCATCCAAGATGAACTTCTAGGACTCAGTCCAGGAAGGGAGGGAATGGGGAGGTGGAGAGTGAAAACTCCATCCTGCCACCTTGTCTGAAAGGCATTGGTAGGAACATGTGTGAGCTCAGCGTGCAAAGTCCTCCAAAGGACTGAAAAGAGGGTAAAATAAGATTGTCTTCAGATAAGTAAGCAGAAAACACACCAACATAGGATCAGGGCTGCAAGCTGGGGCCAATCCCTCTAAAGGAAGAATCTCTCTCTGACAAAGAAGTTGGTCAGTCCTAGAATTAGGTAAATGTTTATTTAGCCTCATTACTTGCCAAATACGTTGCTGAGAGATTTCCTGGCATTATCTCCGGTAATCCTCCCCCCACAGCCTTTTCTTTGCTACCATTGGCCTTATCGCCAATGGGAACAGGAAGCATGGCTTTTGTTTCTCATAATTCTTTTGCTTAATAGTTTGTCCAAACATCACAGCACAGAACACAATACTGGGAGGAACAATCAACATTGGTGGATTGATTCCTGTACCCCGCGCGAGGGGGGGGGGCGGGGTTCTTTCCTCCCTTCTCAAATAATCTCCTTTGGCTTCTCTATGTACAACAGCTGTATTGCCCTTCTGTTTCCTCTGTAAGGAATACCTCTTTCATCTTTCTTTGACAGACATCGCTTATTTGATTTAATTTGATTTTTATATAGTTTTTAAAGTTTATTTTTGATATAGAAAGAGAGAGAGAGAGAGCCTGCATAAGCAGGGGAGGGACAGAGAAAGAAGGAGACACAGAATTTGAAACAGGCTTCAGGTCTTGAGCTGTCAGCACGGAGCCAAACACAGGGCTTGAACCCATGAACTGCAAGATCTAGACCTGAGCCAAAGTCAGATGCCCAATTGTCTGAGCCACCCAGGCACCCCAGACATCACTTATTTTAAAGTAATATAGCCTGGTGGATGGGTGAAGATGATCCAGAAGTACAAAATTCCAGTCATAAAATAAGTAAGTCCTGGGGATATAATGTATACCATGGTGGAGACAGATGATAATACTATATCATGTATTTGAAACTTGCTAAGAGAGTAGATTTTGAAAATTCTCATCACAAGAAAAAAATGTAACTATGTAAGATGATGGATGTTAACTAGACTTACTGTGGTAATGTTGTAAAAAATATATATATATATATTTTTTGAATCCTTATGTCATGAACCTGAAAATAATATAATGTCATGTCATTCTTTCTCATAAATATATATATTATCCATATATGTATATATCTTGGTGGCTGGGGAAATGGATAATGGATGTTTGAAAATAAGAAACCATGTCTGAACTCAAGTGCTGCCATGAAACAGCCATGTGATGACACTGGGCAGGTTAACCCTTTGTGTCTGTTTCCCTAAAGGGAAAAGATTTTAAGAATAGCTGGTCCTAAAATTATTCTAAGAGTTATTGTAGAGACTTAAAGTGGAAAGTGGCTATCACAAGAAGTTAAAATGTGATTAAAGACAAAACATAGTGCCTAGAAAGGAGAGTCAAGCCGGAGAGAGAGAATATTTTGGGGAGAAGATAGTTAAGTGCTGAACACCTGACAGCTGGGTAGGATTTTTTTTCTTTTTCTGCAAGCAAAAGAAATTGCATTTGGCTGACTTGAACCCCCACCCCCCAAAAAGGCATTTATGAAGATACCGTGGTGCTAACCAACGTGAAGTGTAATCAAAATGGTCAGCCTCGGGAAGGATAGGCCTGTAGGGATCTCAGCTGTTGAAATTCATGTAAGAGCCTGATTCTAGGTATCACACTAAGATGATTTAGTTCCTGTGGCCTTCCATTCTAATCCACGTCTCAGTGCAGTTAACATTTGAAATCCAGGATAGAAAATCTGGGTCAGGTCGCCTCTTCTCTTTGGGGAGCAAGGAGAATAGTCACCAAGATCACAGAGAATGGGGCAGGGGTTGAAATCCCCATCAGTTTCCTATTGCTGCTGAAATGAATTGCCACATGCTTAGTGGCTTAAAATAATACACATTTGTGATTTTAGCGTTCAGAGATCAGAAATCCAAAATTGCTAACATCAAGATGTCGGCGATGCCTGTCCCTGCAGTCTGCTAATCTCGGGCTGACAATGCTATCACCTGTGCCACGTACTCTAACCTGATCAACAGAGTGCTGTCCCCTAATATTCAGAGGTCGTGCCCACACTCAGCAGGAGGCGATTATACACACCATCTGTGTCTAACATCTAAAAGGTACCTTCTAGCGGCTCCTGGGTGGCTGAGTTGGTCAAGCATCTGACTCTTGATTTCTGCTCAGATCATGATTTCACAGTTCATGGGATTGAGCCTCACATCAGGCTCTGTGCTGGCAGTGCGGAACCTTCCTGGCATTTTATCTCTCCCTCTCTCTGTACCTCCCCCAGCCCCCTCTCTCTCAAAATTAATAAACAATAAATTCAATCAATCAATAAAATGTGCCTTCCAGTAAAGTGAGGATAGACAGGTAAATAGATTGTAGTACAGGGTAAGGGGTGCTGGCACGAAACTGGGTATGAGAACTTATGGGCATAAAAAAAGCATCTGGAGCAGGAAGGGAGAAATTGGAGTTCAGAAAGGAAGCGAATTCTGAGCTGAGTTTTGATGGATGAAATTTGGTCTCTAATGTGAGCTGCACATATAAACCAAGGGGGAACCAAATTCAGATTTCTTGGTAAAAGACTAATGCTTTAATCTAGACAATAGCTGAATTCTAAAAATCCTAGAACTTAAATCTAGGCAGAATTAATCACCTAATCAGCCAGTCAGACCACTCTGACTTGCTTTGGCAATTTAAAAGAGCTTAGACAACGCATCTGGAGCCCATTTCTAAAGCTTGCTGCATCTTGAAATTCTTCTTATCTTAGGATTACTGGTGAATTTTCAGAATCTCTTTGCTAAAAAAAAAACGCCATAAAGGAGCAGCCACATGTGGAGTTGCTGGGAGGGAAAATAGTCATGGTATTGTCTAGAAAGTACGGTAGTTGAATTTGCCAATCAGCCAGTTGCCCTGGGCTTATTAGTTCCTTTTTAATCTTACATTGCAGTATAGAACTGCAGGACGGCGTGAAATGTGAAAAAGCAAAGAAGGGAGGGAGGGCAGGAAGATTATTAAAACAAGCACAGAAATAAAAGGGAGCAAGTAGGAAGCCGCGCATGAAGTTCTGGCTGGCTAGCAGTGACTGATCAGAGGTCCCCGGCTGGTGGAGGGGACGCGGGAGGTCCTTTCTCATCAGGTGTAGGGTTGGCCCAGCCTACAGTTAACCAAGCCTGAGAACTTGGAGAATTCAAAGGTGTGTGTGTGTGTGTGAATTTTTATCCAAGTAGCCTATGAGCAAGTTTATAAATTCAGATTTAGAGAGGGATGTGTGAAGAAAAGCAGTAATCACTGTGGATACTTCCCCATCCCTGTTTTCAGTTGTCCGAGTTCCTGCACTGCCTACACATACCGTGTTTATGTCGCTCCGGTTTATGTACTAATTCTAGGTGAAATCTCCGAAGTCTCTTTAGCACATCAAGGTTTTTCTCACCTGTAACACCATCCCAACCTCTAACTTGCACTAAAACTTCCTTGACGTTTCACCACCATCTGTGCTTCCTCTACTGATGACATTTTTAACTTACATGATCTTCTAAACCTTTATTTGTTGCATTGCCCATTAATAGTAGTACCTCTTGACTTTCTCCCTTATGTTGGAAGGATTTAACAGGGATGTTAGCAAGTGGAAATAGTTACACAGGATGTTAATACATGGACCATAAAAGAGTGTTTTGTGCATAAATATGTTTAAGAAATCCCAAGAAAATAAATAGCTTCTCTATAATGGATCATCTCGGAAGCTCTGATGTGCAAATGTGTGGTGTAAAGCATCACACAGGCATGCAATGGGCAGAATTTCTCAAACTTTTGATCAGAGGCACTTTTTGTTCTATGGGGCATCTGTTAATATCTTAGGGAAATGTTTGTGAAAAGGTAGAGGAGGCAGGCTCCTGTTTGATGTGGTAGAAGGAGCACCAAAATCTCCTTTGAGCAAAACAGGAGTGAACTGCACACACACCCAGCATCCAGAACCTAGGAGCGTTGCAGTCAGCGCTGCACACTGCGCCCCATGAGCTCTGTCCTGGAAGCATCTCCATCTTACCAGGAGAGCGACTGAGGGGGAGCAATGCCGAATAGATTGTCCAGCATCTCAGGGCTTGTTAAGTAGGAGAATCAAGATTCAAACTGAGGCCTCAGGTTTAGAATGCCCTGACCTCTCTACCCTGCCTCCCTCATGGCCGTCACACTGCCTGAAATGCGAAAGTACTTTTAAAAGAGCTTAGTCATTTTAACTAGATTTCTGTGATCATTATACCGGCTCTGACCTCTATAGAGCAAGTTGTAATACACCAACAGGATTTGCTTTCATTGTCTCTTTTGAGTCTTGCCACACGGGTGGAGGTGATGCGCGTATCGAGGTTGAGTGTTCTGGTCAATTCTACATAGCTACCCAAAGGCACAAATAATCAGGAGTTTGCCTTATATCCAAAAGCGTTCAGTTTCCAGATTTAGTGAATAAAAACATAAGACTCTTGGTTACATTAGAATTTCAAATAAAGAGCGAATAATTCTCGTTGATAGTTCTTTGATGTAAACGGGTCCTGAGCAACATTTGAGACACATTTCTACTAAACCATTACCGATTATTTATCTGTAATTTTTTTTTACCTGCATTTCACCTGGCAACATTACAAGCGAGAATGAAACTCAGAACACAGGCTTAAGTGAAAGAAAGGCACCAGACCAGGACAGAGACTGGGCAGGGTCCCCAGTGAGGGACAAGGAAGCAGTGTGAGTCTGCACTGTCTCTGAGAGATGAGTATGTGCCAGTGGTTAGGAGAGACCATGAGATCATGAGTCTCTTAGCCATCGGCACAGCCAAGCAAGCCTGGGGTGGCAGGAACACAAGGGCAGGCGCTGCTGGCCAAAGAGTCTCTTCCAGGGCTCCCTGAAGGATAGCCCATGTGTGGCGAGGTTCGGTGGTGAGTCCCTTCTTCTCTCAGGTGGCATCCAGAAGAGTTGCATCGGGACCTCTCTGTCATCATGAAGCAGGGACTTATGGACCCACTAGAGTTCACCTTCCACAGGCACACAGGTCAGGGCACACAGCCCCAGGTGCAACTTGTTGAGGTAAAGGTGGCCAAGGTCTCCTGGCAGCTACAGCTCTAGGCAGTGTAGCCCCAAATATCTATTCCACCCATAGCAGGTAAGTGTCGCTTTGTGGCTGATTGCCCGTACTAATAACCAGCGAGCTTCCTGGTGACTGCTTAGCCGTGCGTGTTCTGTAAATTGGAGCTTCATTGTTACTTTCAACTACTTGTATGCAAAAGATAGCTGCATTTGAACTGTTTGCATTGTTATAAAATAAAATTTAACATACCATTTGTCAATAAAAGAAAAGGAAGCCCATTAAAAATCTTTAAATATAACTTTAATTCTTGTAAGCATTTGAGTGGTTGTAAAAAAAAAAAAGTAGGTTTCAAATTTTTTATCACCTCTGTGTGAGACTGTTTTCAATGGTGATGATGAGAATTTGAAGAGAACGCATTAAAAAGACAATTAGGATTTGCTTGTAACCATTTCGACATAAAACTTGATAGAAAAAGCTATGTAGGCTTCCACTCCCACTTGGGATGTAGAAAGTCACAAGAGAACATTGCTCCCACCCCAACAACAAGAACAAGCCAGATAATCTACAGAATTGTAATTTTTTAGAGCCTGTAGGAACATTCAGGTTGTAAAGGGCCTGCTGAACCCAAGTCCAGAAAATGGCAATGACCTCCTAGGAGAGCTGCTTTTATGCTTGGTGGTACAGTGCTTGGAGAGAGGAGACTGATGGGAATCAGCAGTTGAACATTTAGCACAATGTTAAGGGGATTTAAAATCCCCAAGAGCTTGAACACAGGAGTCTACACCCACCCACTGACTCTTTCCCTTGGGCCTTCACTGAAACCTAACAGGACAGCCTGGGAAGAAGGAGAGAGACAGAGAGCCCCCGAGGCACAGGTGTGGGGAACCTGCTGGTTGAGCAAAGTGAAGGGGACCCCCAGCACTCAGAGCATGGCTGATTATGAGGCAGCAGCCTGCCTCTGGAGGAGGGTCTGGAGAGCTGTGGAAAGCATCTCCTCTTTTCCCAGCTGCAGGCATCGAAGGAAAGCTAAGAAACTCCCCTGACACTTATGGCCTCACCTCACCAGAGTGGGTCCTTTTCCCATGTTTGGGGAAGGCCTAGAGAGCTGAGGGAGACATGTTGGCTCCTGCTCAAGTCCTAGGGTAGAACTGGTACATCGAGAGAAACCCCAGGCCTTCCACTGAAGACCAGGCAGGAGCCATGCATAGTTGGGAGAGGGCAGGAGGGTAGAGACAGGCATGAGGCAAAGGCACACGGGGCCTGTGAAAGTCAAAGAGAAGAACTGATCCAATCTCCCCAAGCATTCACATCACAAGTCTTGCTAAAGAGAAGGCTGTCATTCCTCTATCGAATAATGTGAAGCCCATAGCAAACTGAATCTAACTAAAGCACCTTTGGACCAAGATCACCCACAGGCAAGAGTGTCTCAATCCTCCTCAGTAATGGCTGGCCAGACAAACAAAAAGGTCTACCCTTTTCTAGGTATGAGTATGAGTTTCTTCAGGTTCTACCATTTATGTATAATTCATGATGTCTAAATTCAGCCAAAACCGAATTAAAGGGCATGTGAAAAAGGAAGCAAAAATTACTCTTCCTCAAAGAGAAAACAGTAAATAAAACCAGACCTCTGGAATAAAACTATTGTGGGAGTTCTCAGACAAGCACTTTAAAACATTAATAATAAATATATAAAATGATAGAGTGGAAAAAGCAAACAGCATGTTTGAACAGATGGACAATTTCGGAGCCAAATGGAGTTTCTAGAAATGAAAAATGGGTCATAGATAAAGGATCCTTTCGATAAGTTTATTAGCAGACTGGACACATTGGAGGAAGGAGTCTGTGAAATTGAAGATAATTAGACAGTTTATTTTTGAACTATATCCATATTCAAGATATCAGATATATAGATAGATATAGATATAGGTATCTATGTATCTATATAGAGATATAGATCATATAGAGTATAAAACATTCAAATAAACACATAATTTGAGACCCAGAAGAAATATTTGAATGACCTGCCATTTTTTTAATATATGAAAAACATTAACTGAAGATTCAATAAACTCAGCAAACTGAAAGGATAAACACCAATAAAAGCACTTTTAGATGCCTCATAATCAAACTGCTGAAAAACAAACATAAAGAAAACATCTTAAAAGCTGCCAGTGAAAACAAGACACATTACATAAAGGGAACAACAATAGAAATTGCAGCTTCTCCCTGGAAACAATGGAGCCCAGAAGACAGAGGAATGACATCTTTAAAGTACTGAGACTGGGGGAAAAATCAATCTGGAATTCTAGTTCTGGTGGAATTATTTTCCAAAAATAAAAGCAGACAAAATAAAGATATGTTCAACAAGGCAAAAGTGAAGGAAAGTGTCTCAAACAGAACTCTACCATAGTGAATACTAAAATAAATTATCTAGGCTAGAAGGAAACAATGCCAGATAGAGACCCTGTTCTTGAGGAAGAAATGAAGAACACCACAAAGAAAAAACATGTTGGTAAATATAAAGGGCACTAAACACGCACATGTACACACACAAACTATTTTAAAGGCTCTTGGCCTTTAAAAGTAAAATAATAACCATGCTCTGTGAGGTTCTGGCATATTTAGAAATAGAATATATGATAAGAGCACAAAGGATGAGAAAGTGGTAATTAAAGTACATTATTTTAAGATTCTTACATTGTTTGTACAATAGTGGAATAATTTTTCATTGCAGATGAGGCAAGTTAGAGATGCATACTGTAATCTCTAGATCCACCACTATAAACTGAAAGTGCATAAAAGACATAAATGATAATAACTAACACAAGAAATAAAAATAAAAATACCTAAAAATACTTAATTCATACACACAAAAAGTCAGAGGACCAAAAACCATAGAGCAGATGGAACACCATAAATTGAGTATCATTACAGTAGATTAAAACCCACATGTATCAGTAGTTGCACGTGGACAAAAGAGCCAAATTAATAGCCAGAGATTTTCAAACTGGCTAAAATGAAACAAAAAACAAACAAACAACAAAGTATATGTTGTTGACAAGAAACACATTTCACACAGAAAGACACAGGAAGGTTGGAAGTAAAAGAATGGAAAGTACGAAGGGATATAAAAGGCAAATACTAACCATTAAAACTCTACCATTATTGTATCTTATAACCAAAGTAGACTTCAAGACAATGAGTATTACCAAAATAGAGAGGCTTTTCATAACGATAAAAGGGTTAACTGATCAAGAAAAATAACAATCTTCAATGTGACGAAACCAAAGAATAGATAGGCCCACAATGGTTGCTGAAGAATCTAGCAGCTGTCTCTCTGCAATGATGGGACAACTAGACCAATCAATCAATCAACCAATCAATACCAAAGACATGAAAGATCTAACTCAACGTAATTGGCAGCTGGGGAACACTACACCCAACGCCAGAAAAGAATCATGGAATCTCAAGTGCCCGTGAAAATTCACCAAGGTAGACTATTTTCTGGGCCAGAAAACAAGCCTCAATAAATTTCAGAAGTCAAAATCATTCAGAGTTTATTCTCTAGCCGCAACAATATTAAATTATAAATCAGTGACAATAAAATATTCCAATAGAACTTTCTGCAGTGATTAAAATGTTCCATATCTGTATTTTCCAGTGATAGTTACTGTCCATGTGTGACTACTGGGCCCTTGAAATTTGGCTAGAGTGACTAAGCAAATGAGCTTTTCATTTTAATTCATTTTTAATTAATTTGAATATCCACATATGGCCAGTGACGACTGTATTGCATAGCACAAATCTAGAAAATCTCCAAATATAAATCACACACCAAAAAAGATTTCAGGTGAATCACAGATCCAAATATAAAAGCTAAAACTATAAAGTTTCTAGAACAAAGCCTAAGAGAATATTTTCATGACTTTTGGTATAAGTGGAAAAACTCATAAAGAGGGACACCTAATTGGCTCTGTCGGTTAAGTGTCAAGCTCTGGATTTTGGCTCAGGTCATGATCTCACAGTTCAGTAGTTTGAGCCCTGAGCCTGCTTGGGATTTTGTCTCTCCTTCTCTCTGCCCCTCCCTCTCTTTAGCCCTTTTTTGCTCTCCCTCTCAAAATAAATAAGTAAACTTAAAAAAAAAATCATAGAGAAAACAGAGAAAGCAGTAACCATAAAATAAAATATTGACAAATGGGACTTACATTAACACTAAAAACTTCAGCATGCACAAGGGTATCATTTAAGATGTGGCGCCTGGGTGGCTCAGTCGCTTAAGTGTCTGACTCTTTTAATTTCAGCTCAGGTCATGATCTCACTGTTTGTGGGCTCCACGCTGATGGTACAGATTTCTCTCTCTCTCTCTCTCTCTCTCTCTCTCTGGCTCTTGCTCTTCCTTTCTCGCTCTCTCTCTCCCTCCATCCCTCCCTCTCTACACTTCCCCTGCACAAACACCCTCTCTCTCAAAATAAATAAATGAACCACAAAACACCATTAAGAAAAGAAAAACATAGGTCCCAGGAGAAGAGAAAATATTTGTAAAGCAACATTGAACAAAGGAATTGTATTCACAATATAAAGAATTCTTAATCTCAAAAAGACAAATAACCTAAATAAAAACTGAGTAAAGACTTGAACAAACGCTTCACAAAAGAAGATTTGTAAATGGCTGATAACATATGAAAAAAGTGCTCAACATCATGATTTATCAAGGAAATTCAAATTAAACCCATAATTAGATATCATCACAAACCAACTAGAATGGCCGGAAGTACAAACAAGGACAGCCACTGACCACTGACATAGATGTGAGAGCAGCAGAACCCTCCTGATAGCAGAAGGCTACAATTACTTTGGAAAACTGAGAGTTTTGTGAAAAGTTAAACACACATCTGCCCTATTACCCAGCCACTGTATGCTAGGTATTTATCCATGGAGAATGAAAATGTATGTGCACCAGAAGCCTGATGCAAGAATGTTTATAGTAGTTTATAATAGCCTCAAATTTGAAAGGACCCCGGTATCTATCAACAGGAGACCAGATAAGCAAACTATGTTATATTCATGCAATGGAATATTAGCAATTAAAAGTAACAAATTACCAATACATGCAACAGGTGAGATGAGTCTGCCTCATAAAAGGTGTGAGACACAAAAGAGAATATACTATATTACTCCATTTATATGAAGTTCTAGAATAGGCAAAACTTTCCACGGTAATAAATACCAGATCAATTTAGCTACTTCTAAAGTCCAGGCATTCACTGACAGCAGGCAGAAGGGAACTTTGTAGGGTGGTAAAAATGTGCTCATATATCTTAGTTGAAGAAGATGGGTTCACTGGTCAAAAATGATCAAAAGTATTCACTTAAAATCTGTGTATTTCATTGGATGTAGGTTAAACCTCATTCGTTATTTCTAACAAATTATGAAACTATGTTTAGAAAAGTAGGGTTAAGGGGCGCCTGGTGGCTCAGTCAGTTAAGCGTCCGACTTTGGCTCAGGTCATGATCTCACAGTTTGTGGGTTCGAGCTCCACGTCGGTCTCTGTGCTGACAGCTCAGAGCCTGGAACCTACTTCAGACTCTGTGTCTCCCCCCGCCCTCTCTCTCTCTCTACCCCTCCCCCACTCATGCTCTGTTTCTCTCTGTCTCAATAATAAGTAAACATACAAAAATTTTTAAAAGAAAAGTGGGGTTAAGTTTCTCAATAAAACGTTTAAAATACTTTATAAGTGTAGTACAAACTCAATATTTAATAGTATCTTCTATAATATATATATTTTCTTTTTCTCCTAATCTCTTATACAAATTTTTTCACCAAGCCTTATCTACATATTCCAGAATGTTCTGCTGTTTGTTTAGCATGCTGAGCAAATGTTAGGCTTTTCCACGCGTGTCACAAACTGAAAATGCTGAGAAGCTCTGCTCCACCTGCGAGTGAGAAGGGGGGCAGGAAGGGGACTGGGAAGAGAGAGAGCTGTTCAGGAAGCAGGATGCACAAAAACGTGAAGGGATGTCTGTGTTAAGGGGTTCTTGTAAGCATTATAATGAAGTGGCATCTGTGAAAGTATAACGGGATTTTGCATCTAAGTTCTCGTCACAATTCCTGGTTCCGTAGCAAGTACTCAGTAAATACTATTTCCTCTGCCCTCTTGGGCACTATTATTTTGAGGAAGTATAGATCTTGTCTCTCTATATGGAAACCTACAGGTCATATTTAGGGAAATGTTTTTTTCATACCTTTCTTTTCCTATATTATGTTTATTTTCCTCTTAAAAAAGGTTGAAACTGTCAAAGGATTCAGTTTGGGCTGCTCTTCAGAAATGAGCTAGGTGTAAAAAAAAATATTCTGAGTCTTTATAGTTATGGTCTTCAAGTATATGCAAATAAGGAAGTCAGACTTCATTAATTGGTCTTTGGGCAATCATGTGAGTTGTAAAAAGGACGGGTTTCCTACAAAACTACTTACTTTGTCAAAATTAAGATGACAGTAGGGAGCTTTTCAGAAATATAAAAAGACTTTCTCTAGACAATAGCCAAATACTTATTTAAAGTATCAAAGTTAGAAATGCATTCATTTATTGGCATACTGAGTGTTCAAGAAGAATTAAACAAAAAAAGTTTCTTCAAACAGTCTTTATGACTTAATCTCTCAAATTAATTTAGAAAAAGCATGTCACTGTTTGATGAAAATGTCTTTCAAGGCAGTTTTAAGCCAATAAAATGTAAATAAAGAGTTATGGGGTTTTTTTAATGTTTATTTTCTGAGAGAGAGACAGAGCCTGAGCAGGGGAGAGGCAGAGAAGAGGGGAGATACGGAATCCAAAGTAGGTTCCAGGCTCTGAGCTGTCAGCACAGAGCCCAACCCAGGGCTCAAATTCATGAACCTTGATATCATGACTTGAGCAGTCAGATGGTTAACCAACTGAGCCACCCAGATGCCACATAGTTATTTAAAAAAAATTTTTTTTAATATTTGTTTATTTTGAGAGAGACAGACAGAGTGTGAGCCAGGGAGGGGCAGAGAGAGAGGGAGACAGAATCTGAAGCAGGCTCCAGGGCTCGAACTCACAAGCCATGAGATCATGACCAGAGATGAAGTCGGACACTCAACCAACTGAGCGACCCAGGTGCCCCAAGTGTTATTTTTTTAAATGGTACCATTGTTTTAGACTTGGGCGTAGTATCAAAACAATTCCCTGGGTGTTATTCATGCTTGGAAGAGAAGGCATGGAAAGCTAGGTTTCTTTTGGGCTGTGATATATTACATATTTCTCCAACATTCAACTTTTATTTTTTTAATTTTGGAAGACATTTATGGGACACCCACAATATGCTGTGTCACACATGTTCCTGCATTTGATTCTAAAATGCCACCTGCCCCTGTGTACTGCACTCTCCATGAGTGAATCTGGAGGAGAGAGGCCACCATGATGCTAAGAACCCGTCTGCCTTGTTGCGGAGCACCTGCCAGGCAGGGAGACCTCAGAGCAATGTGGTCAAGAACAGAGGCACTCAGTAGACATGGGATCCTATCAGGGCCCTGCTGGGTGGTCCCTTTGCCCATGCCACAGAGTTTTGGTGATGTTTGTTTTTTCCCACTTGTGTGCACTTAAAAGAACTTCTGGCCTAGGATCTCTGCCTCCCAGCCTCAAAGCCACGTATGGCGCCACCTTCCAAAGCAGACACTAGGTTCAGACAGCCACACATGTCCCTGCCTGCCGAGGACTGTGAGGGAGGAATGAGCCACGAGGGTGTAAGCAAAAGCAGTACCTAACCACCTTGCATGACTCAAGTGGAACAAAACGTGCCCTGAGAAAAGACATCACACATAACAATCTGTTGCAAAGTCATGAAACACTCACCATCATATTCCCCCTTTAAGGGCCTCCTTCAACTATTTCTGATTTAACTAGTTTAAAATGACTTTTCTTAGCTAAGTCTAATATCTCTCAACTAACTCAGGAATTGGTGAACTTGGTTAAAATGACTTCTGAGGAAGGCAAAAGACCAACAGATTTTGCTTTGTTACCTTGGATTTACTTTGGGCATCCATCCATTTTTGTCCCAGGTGAAACTCACATCTTTCTTAACCTGTAGCTTTTCATTTGTCCCAGTATTGGTTTTACAAAATGGAAAATGGGGATTTGGAAACAACATCTCACTTAGAGCAATGTTATTGACATTAAGTCTACTTATCTATATGTTTCCAACAGTGTAATGTTTACCTGCAATTATCCAAGATTAGTTATAGAAGCCTCTAGGGCCCATGTGACTTGTGAGTGACCATCTGTTGAGTATCAGGCACTTTACATGCACTTCTCTAATGATTACACTATAACATAGATATTTTACATTTCACCATTAAAGGAGTGAAGACTCAGAGACGTTGAATTATGATGAAAACAGTAGAGATAGCTAAAATTTAGGAAGCACCCACTAGGCAACAAGCACTATGCAAAGTACCATGTATGAACTTTACAAATAGTATTTATTTCTTATTTTCTCTTCAAAACAATCCAGCAAAATTGCTACTATCGTTTTCTCCATTTCACAGACGGGAAAGAGAGGTTAGAGAGAACAAGTTACTTTTCCAAAGTCACATAACTGGTGAGTGGTAAAGCCGGGAGTAGAACACAGGTCAGATTGATATCCAAGTTCACCCTCAACCCCGCCATAGGCTACCTTCTCTAGCATTTGGATTCCAACCCAAATATACTTTACACTGCCATATTTCCTAGTAAGAAACACCAACCACAGGTAGTCACCCACAGGGATGACTTGAACAACTCAACTAACTCAATCAGTCTGCCCTATAATAACCTAATCTAAACAACACCCTTCAGAGTTAGGAGCACACACATGAACTTTACCAGACCCATTCCTACTCTGTCTCCTCTTGGCTGGATGATCTGGTAGATGTAATTCAATCCCTCTGAGACTCCATTCCTGAGTATTAATGGAATGGAAAAATAATAGTTATTTAAGATTATTGTAGGAATTAGATGAGAAAGTGTTGGGAAAATCTTGGCATATGGTAGATGATTGTAACCAATAGCTATTGATATAAAACATACCAAGTAAAGATATACATATGGCTGTGTAGGGGGAAAGACATATGTAGGGGGAAATATTGCCTTTGTTTTTAACCATAACCTTGCTATTACCTAGCTGGATGACCTTGGATACGTTACATAGTTTCGTTGACCTCAATTTACTTATAGATAAGATAAGAACAAAGGGCCAGATGAGTTCAAAGTTACCTTTAAATGATAATATTTGATACTTCTATGGGAGTGCATGACACAGCTTTGTTATCTAGAAATTACTATAGAATGTACCATATTGTTATCACCACTATTCCATTTCTTCCTCACCTGCCTCCTAAGAGGCAGGTATTTTATGACAAATGTTACATGGGTGCTTGGGTGACTCTGTTAATCATCTGACTTCAGGTCAGGTCATGATCTCACGGTTCGTGGGTTCAAGTCCCACGTCGGGCTCTGTGCTGACAGCTAGCTCAGAACCTGGAGCCTGACTTTGGATTCTATGTCTCCCTCTCTCTCTGACCCTCCCCTGCTCATGCTCACTCGCTCAATCTCTCTCTCTCTCTCTCACTCTCTAAAAAATAAATAAAACATTTAAAAAATGTTACAAGATAATCTGAAGTTCAAAGAGATAAAATGACTTGCCTAAATTAGGGCAGTAAAACAAGAGAAGATAGCTTCCAAATTTACATCTATCAATCCTAACCCATACTCAGCCTTAAAAGTGGCCTCTGAAGATTCACCAAGCTCATCAGGGACTTCAGGAACCAAGGGGAATTATGTGCCTGCAGCCGAAACAGTCACCTCACCATGACAGCAATTTCCAGGATTACACCTTTCCATGGATATCAGCCATGGGGATCAAGAGAGCCACCGGGGAAGGGAAAGGAACATAATTTGAGGCAGCTTCATCTATCACTGGGTAACTAAAATACACACCACATGCTCCAGCAGGTGGGAGCACCCACACAAAAATAAAAGCATAAATTTTCTTTGAAAGAATTTGCTATCACCCCCCCACGACAAAAGTAAGGAGATTGTCATTCAGTATTGACTTATAATGGGGGTCCCCTATTGTTTTTTAATTTGTAATTTAATATATTGAAATGGGAGACTCAAATTTTTGAATAGATCTTATTTATTTTTATTCTTTTAATGTTTATTTATTTTTGAGAAAGAGACAGCTTGAGGCAGGGAGGGGTAGAGAGAGGGGGAGACACAGAATCTGAAGCAGGCTCCAGGCTCTGAGCTGTCAACACAGAGCCCAATGAAGGGCTCAAACCCATGAACCGTGATACCATGACCTGAGCCGAAGTCGGACGCTTAACCAACTGAGCCACCCAGACTCCCCTGAATAGATTTTACTTTTTAAATCAGTTAAGCCCACAGTAAAATTGAGCAGAAGGTACAAAGGGTTCATTTCAGTGTAGCCTCTGCCCCTATACTTGCATAACTTCCCCATTATCAGCATCTATACCCGCATGAGACCCTTGTTACAATCAGTGAACCTGCACTGACACACGACACTGACAAAGTCCATAGCTTACATTAGGATTCACACTGGGTCATTCTGTTGGCTTAGATAAATGTAGAATAACATATACCCACTATTATAGTATCATCCAGAGGAGTTTCTCTGCCCTTAAAACCCTGCTCTTCACCAATTTGTTCCTCCCTGCACCCAACCTCTGGCACCTACTAATCTCTTTACTGTCTCCATAGTTTTGCCTTTTCCACAATGTCTTATAATTGGAGTCAGGCAGTATGTAGCCTTTACAGATTGGCTTCCTTCAACTAGAAATTTGTATTTAAGATTCCTCCATATCTTTTTATCACTTGATAGTGAAAAGGAGGAAGAAATTTTCCTTTGTCCAAGGTTCTTTTAGCTAGGAGTAAGAATTAAATTTACATGGGACAGATTAACTGGGAAGAAAAAATACAAAATTTTATTGCACATGCACAGAGGCCCAGTAGTGAAATTGAGACCTAAAGAAATGACCAAGACAGGAAGTTTTTATACTCTTAAACAGAGAGACCATAAATTGTAGGGGATTTACAAGATAAGAAAAAATAGGTGTTTGGGAGCTTTGGCAAGGAATCCTAAGAAGAATTTGGACTGAGCCAACAGATTAGTAAAAAGTAACAAGGATTGTTTCCACAGCTTTCTCAGCTTTAAAGTTCCTATCTCTGGTGATAAGGATATCTTTTTACTTAGTACACAGAGGTTACTTCTCATGTGGGTGATTTATTTCCTGCTTTCAGGGAGACAAAGAATGTGAGTATCCTTGAACCTGCTGCTTCCCAAGTAATTTCAACTCGAAATAATCAGTTGCCATTGTGGTACTTTTAGGTGGAATGCCCTCCACCCGGATAATAGCTCATTTCTCTTTAGAGTTGGATAATATTTTTTTCTGGATGTACCACTCTTTATCTCCTCACCTACTGAAGAATATTTTTGTTGGTTCCCAGTTTTACCAATTCTGAATGAACATCTGTGTGCCAGTTTTGATGCAGACATGTTTTCAGCTCCTTTGGGTAAATACCCAGGAGCATGATTGCTAGATCTTATGGTAAGAGTGTGTTTAGGTGTGTAAGAAACGACCAAAGTATCTTCCAAAGTGGCTGTACCATTTTGCTTTCCTAAGAGTAGTAAATGAGGCTTCCTGTTGCTCCACATCCTCACCAGCACTTGGTGTCATCAGTGTTCTGGATTTGGGCCATCCAAATAGATGTGTAGTGGTATCTTGTTTTCATTTTCATTTCCCTAATGATGTAGGAGGTGAAACATCTTTTCTTATGTTCATTTGCCATCTATATATCTTTGGTGGGGTGAGTGTTTGGGTCTTTTACTCACTTTTTTAATTGGGTTGTTTATTTTCCTGTTGTTAAGTTTGAAGGCTTCTTTGTATATTTTGGGAACAGTCCTTTATGAGATGTGTCTTTAGGAAATACTTTCTCCCAGTCTGTGGTTTATCTTCTTATGCTCTTGACACTATAAACATTTTAATTATTAAAGCTTTTAAGGTTTTAGCTCTGGCTTAACACCTTCTCCACTCTGGCTGAGGCTAGGAAACTGTAAGGAATATATCACTAACATTGATGCCTCCTACTCCCAAATACTAAAAGTGTTATTAAGAAAAATTACCTGAAATTTCGATTCTATGTCAATATTACCAAGTGGTAATGATTTGCACAAATGACCATGGTCACCTTTTTTCAAATGTGTTTACGAACGAGCACTGGGGATATCATATATGCAGACTGCTGACTCAGAAAGCACAGAATCCTGCTATAGAATCTACATTGCACTGTATCAGGGGCTTAATCTGAGCCTTTGCTCTGTCAGTGACTGTTCCTGGAATTACAAGTTAGTTGACCCTGAAAATCAAGTCCATTTGGCAAATAAACCTTCATTACTCTCATTTTAATACCTATCAGGTGACCGTTGTGTTTATGACACAAATAAATTATAAAAACTAAATTTCTCAAGGTGATTATAATCTTGTAGGCATTACAGGACATGTTTATGGCTACAGATTGGCTTTCAGATGAAAGACACAATAAATCTTGAGAATAACTGTCTTTTACTGTATCCATTAAATCTTAGATTAGGGAGAAAACTTAGTGTTTATCTCATCTATTCTCCTCCCAATATAAGAATCAGAAAAGTCTAGATAGGAATTATGGTTTCAGAGGCAAGTAACTTAATGTCCTTAAGGCTTTGGCTTCTCTTCTAAGTATACTAGTTATATCCTAGTATAAGTACAATAAGTATACTCCTTGTTAGAATAGCTGATAGAACAAAATTGCTTCAACTCTCCCCTGAAACCCTTTTAAAATTATAGCAAAGAATTTCTTTTAGCCAAATAAATCAATCAACGTGATGCATCACATTAATAAAAGAAAGGATAAGAATCACATGATCCTGTCAATAGATGCAGGAAAAAGCATTTGACAAAGTATAGCATCCTTTCTTGATAAAACCCTCAAGAAAGAAGAGATGGAAAAGCATACTTCAACATCAAAAAGGTCATATATGAAAGACCCACAGCTAATATCATCCTCACTGGGGGAAAAACTGAGAGTTTTCTGGTCAGGAACACAACAGGGATCTCCACTCTCACCATTGTTGTTCAACATAATGTTGGAAGTCTTAGCCTCAGCAACCAGACAACAAAAATAAATAAAAGGCAACCAAATCAGCAAGGAAGAAATCAAACTTTCAGTTTCACAAACAGCATGATACTCTATGTGGAAAACACAAAAGACTCCACCAAAAAACTGCTGGAACTGATCCATTGAATTTAGCAAAGTTGCAGAACATAAAATCAATGTACAAAATCAATTGCATTTCTTTTCTCTTTAATGTTTATTTTTGAGAAAGAGAATGCAAGAGCAAGGGACAGGCAGAGAGAAGGAGGGGGACAGAAAATTAGAAGCAGGCTCTGCTCTGACATAAGAGAGCCTAATTTAAGCCTCAATCTCACAAACTGTGAAAACGTAAACTGACCTGAATTTGGATGCTCAACCAATTGAGCCAGGTGCCCCAGTTGAATTCCTATACACCAATAATGAAGCAGCAGAAACGGAAATCAAGGAATTGATCCCATTTACAATTGCACCAAAAGTCATAAAATATCTAGGAATAAACCTAACCAAAGAAGTAAAAGATCTATACACTGAAAACTATAGAAAGCTTATGAAAGAAATCGAAGAAGTCACAAATAAATGGAAAAACATTCCATGCTTAGGGATTAAAAGAATAAATATCTTAAAATGTCTATACTACCCAGATCAATCTACACATTCAATGCAATCCCAATCAAAATAACTGGTATTCTTCATAAAGCTATAACAATTCTAAAATTTGTATGGAACCAGAAAAGACCCTGAATAGCCAATGCCATGTTGAAAAAGAAAACCAAGGCTGGAGGCATCACAATTCTGGACTTTAAGCTATATTACCTAGCTATAATCACCAAGACAATTTTGTCTGGCACATAAACAGACACATAGATCAATGGAATAGAATATAGAACCCAGAAATGGACCGACAAATGCATGACCAACTAATTTTTGACAAAGCAAGAAAGAGTATCCAATGGAAAAAAGTCTCTTCAGCAAATTGTGTTTGGAAAACTTGAGAGCAATATACAGAAGAGTAAATCTGGACCACTTTATTACACCATACACACACACACACACACACACACACACACACACACACACACACACAATGGATGAAAGACCTAAATACAAGACAGGAAACCATCAAAATCTCAGAGGAGAAAACAGGCAGCAACCTCTTTGACCTCATCTGCAGTAACTTCTTACTAGACATGCCTCTGGAGGCAAGGGAAACAAAAGCAAAAATGAATCATTGGGACTTCATCAAGATAAAAATCTTTTGCACAGCAAAGCACACAGTCAGAAAAACGAAGAGGCAACCTATAGAATGGGAAAAGATATTTGCAAAGGACATATCAGATAA
Organism: Suricata suricatta; assembly: GCF_006229205.1. Lineage (NCBI taxonomy): Eukaryota > Metazoa > Chordata > Mammalia > Carnivora > Herpestidae > Suricata > Suricata suricatta. The sequence goes on along the minus strand of NC_043702.1, from coordinate 92,104,859 downwards.
AAGGTTAGTATCCAAAATCCATAAAGAACTTATAAAACTCAACACCCGAAAAACAAATAATCTAGTGAATAAATGAACATAAGACATGAACAGACACATTTCTAAAGAAGATATCCAGATAGTTAACAGACACATGAAAAGATACTCAACATCACTCATCAGGGTAATACAAAGATACCACCTCTCACACCTGTCAGAATTGCTAAATTAGCAACTCAGAAAACAACAGATGTTGGTGAGGATGCAGACAAAGGGGAACACTTGCAGTTGGTGAAGCCACTCTGGAAAACAGTGTGGAGGTTCCTCAAGATATTAAAAATAGAGCTATTCTATGATACAGCAATTGCAATACTGGTTTTTATCCAAAGGATACAAAAATGCTGATTGAAAGGGCCACATGCACCCCAATGTTTATAGTGCCATTATCAACAGCAGCCAAACTACAGAGAGAGCCCAAATGTCCGTTGACTGATGAATGGACAAAGATGTGGTCTATATACACAGTGGAATATTACTCAGCGATCAAAAAGAATGAAATCTTGCCATTTTCAACAATGTGGATAGATTTAGAATGTATTATGCTAGTTAAATAAGGCAGTCGGAGAAAAATAAGTACCATATGTGTTCACTCATGTATGGAATTTAAGAAACAAAACAGATGAACATATGGGAAGGGAAGGAAAAATAAGATAGAAACAGAGAGAGAAGGAAACCATAAGAGACTCTTAAATACAGAGAACATACTAGAAGTTGCAAGGTGAGGTGGGTGGGGGTCTGGGCTAAATGGGTGATGGGTATTCAGGAGGGCACTTGTTGGGATGAGGACTGGGTATTATATGTAAGTGATGAATCAGTAAATTCTACTCCTGAAACCATATTACAGTATATGTTAACTAACCTGGATAAAATAAAATTTATAAAGTATTTTTTAGCCAAAAGCAACAAGAGAATGGGAGAGAAAAGAATCATGAGAAAAATGCCTGTAAGCAGAAAGAAACTAACATCTCTCCAAGACCAACCCTGGAAACCAGCCAATTCAAAACATTTCAAGAATTAAGAGGGGGACATGGCATTCCTAAGTGTGAGAGAGTAGAATGGGACAGAAAACAAAAGAATTGGTTAAAGAACAGGTAAACCTCTGGGTTCTTGCCCCCCCACATGGAGTCACACCATGACCTTCCATCACAACAACAGAAGACTTAAGGAAAAATAGGACCAAGAACTAGGAAACACCAGGAATAGCAAGGATTGGGCTGCTACAAAAAACAGCCCCAAGAACAAGAGAATTGAGCAAAAGTCTATATTTTGGATGAAGAGGTCCAAACTCCCTCTGTCAGGTCTATTAAACAGCCTCTGAAAAGCTCATATCCTAATCCTCAGACCCTGTGAACTTGTTACATTATGTGGCAAAGAGGAATTAAGAAACTAGGAGGAATTAAGTTTGCTAACAAGACGGCATTGTAATAGGGAAATTACACTAGATCATCTAGTTGGCTGAATGTAATCACAGGGGTCCTTACAAATGAAAGAAGGAGGCAGAGGCAGAGAACTTTAAAGGAAGATGGAATTGTAAAGGAAAAGCGGTTTGCTGTCTTTGAAGATGGATGAAGAAGACCATGAGCCAAGGAATGTGGGTGGCTTCTAGAAGCGAGATGAGTCAAGGAAATGGATTCTATTCTAGGGCCCCCAGGAAGGAAGACAATGGCCACCTTGAGTGTAGTCCAGGTTGACCTGTATCAGGCATCTATCCTGCAGACCCATGTGAGGGTAGGTCTGTGTTGCTGAAGCCACCAAGTTTGTAGTAATTAGCTACTGAAGCAACAGAATATTTATACATCCCCGAGAAAGCAGTAATTTAGTGCGAGCATGTGAGTTAGAAGTACGGAGTAAATTTCAGAATGAATAGTTGGGAGAATTGAATATAGCTGCCCCTGGGGAGAGGGAATTGGTAGTAGGAGAGATTAGATAAGTCATAGATCCTATAAAAGCATGTGACCTTTAAAATTATGTTGCAATATTATGGTAAGGAAAGATACAACTAAAAAGATTTTTATATAGTCAACCTGGGAACCACGCTCCGAACCACTGAGCTAACCAGGTACTGCCTGACCACCTTGCAACAAGCATGTGTGTTCTGTGTTACACCATTCCATGGCGTTTATTTTTCTTTGCATTTAAATTTGTTTAATGTTTATTTTTGAGAGAGACAGTGTGAGCGGCGTAGGAGTGAGAGAGGGAGACAGAATCAGAAGCAGGTTCCAGGCTCTGAGCTGTCAGCACAGACCCTGACATAAGGCTAGAATTCACTAACAGCATTATCATGACCTGAGTCGAAGTCAGATGCTTAACCGACTGAGCCACCCAGGTGCCCCTATTTTTCATTATATTTTAAACCTATATCTTATGACATAGATATTCATTTTTATATGCAGAAAGTATAAATATTTTGTGTTATCATATTTGTGAAACCACGAAAAATACCATGTGTCTGTGCGTGCCACAATATGTCCTTTATGGTTTTATAATTTGCCCAGCAAGACGTCCTATAAACTCTTTGTCCCTGCCAAGTTCAGCTCTTTATGATCATGGCTAACGTGGTCTCGAGCATCGTGAAGGTTTTGAGTATAAAAGATGGCTGCTTAGACTCAGGCTGAAATTGTATTGAAGTATTTCTTGTTGTCAACTACAGAAACTCTAACAAAGTATCAACAGTAGAAATGCTCTTTATTTCTATTCTGCTATTATTATAAAAATAATTTGCTACTAGAACTTGAAAGAAGCCATTCCAGAATGATAAGCGAATTCAGAATCATGGCTATTTCTCCAGGGTTGGGTTAGGAAGGCGGAAGGAGCATACAGGAGACTCTAGCGTACTGACTACCACAGCTTTTCATTTGCTGTATTTTCTAAATTGTTTTTTTAATGTTTATTTATTTGAGAGAGAAAGACAGAGAGAGACAGAGAGAGAGAGAATGACAGAGTATGAGTGGGGGTGGGGCAAAGAGAGAGAGGGAGACACAGAATCCAAACCAGGCTCCAGGCTTTGGTGGTCAGCACGGAGCCTGATGCAGGGCTCAAACTCATGAACTATTATGAGATGATGACCTGAGCTGAAGTCCCACACTTAACCAACTGAGCCACCCAGATGCCCTATTTGCTATATTTTTAATATTGTATAAAACATTATTAAGAGGCTAATTTCTCATTAATCTCTATTGTACACTTAAAAAGTAAAGGTGAGGTGCCTGGGTAGCTCAGTCGGTTGAGTGTCCAACTCTTGATTTTAGCTCAGGTCACGATCCCAGGGTCGTGGAGCCCTGAGTAGATTTATACAACATGGTCAATTTATCTACTGCAGCCAGCTGTAAAGGCACCAACCCAAATTTCAGCTCTGAGAGCTTTCTGTACAAGAAATACGGTATAAAGATTTTCTCTCTCTCTCCCAGATTAAAAAAGGGGGGGGGGCGGGCATCTGGGTGGTTCAGTTGGTTCCATGTCTGGCTCTTTGTTTCAGCTCAAGTCATGATCTCATGGTTTGTGGGTTCAAGCCCGACATTGGGCTCCATGGCCTACTTGGGATTCTCTCTCTCTCCCTCTCTCTCTCTCTCTCTGCCCCTACCCAGCTTGTGTGCATGCTCTCTCTCTCTCTCTTTTTCCCTCTCAATAAATACATAAATAAACTTAAAAAGAGTGAATTCAAGTGATTGCTCTGAATACCTGTCTCAAACTCATATCACAGCATATCTGTAATGATGTATTTGGCTTGTGTTGAGAAAACGTGTAAAATGCCCCTGACATCGTTAGTTTCTGCGTAGACTTCTGCTACATGGTCAGTTAGTTACTGCAGCCAGCTGTAAAGGCACCAACCTAAATTTCAGATCTGAAAGCTTTCAGTACAAGAATTACGGTCTATTTGCACAAGCTCTTCTATTTGTACTTTAACTCGTATGAAGAAAAGTTGATTATTTTAATTATTACCAGTCTGTAGGGGCTTAGTAACAGACTTAATATTATGCTGTCACTAAAGCATAATTAAAGGATTTATTCCCTTTAGCTGATATTATAAATACTAGCATTGGTCTTAAGGAATAATTTTGAAAAGAAATTTTACAAACTGCAATAACATTCCCTTATATAGAGGTGAATGAGTGATTTAAGCTAATTTCATTTTCACTTTGATTTCAAATCCTTCTTATATTTTTTCATTAAATAATTTAATTTTCTCCAAATGAGAACTAGTCCCTCTAACTCCATCCTTGCATCCCCCATAAGCACGTGTTCCTTTGTTAAGGCAGTTCAACAGCCTGGTGCTGAATATTTAATTTGAAGAGAATCTCCAGCATCTGGCATGAACTGTCAGTCTCTCTGCATCTGGTTTAGCTGTGATCTTTGTATATTTATGTTTAGTCTTTTCACTGACATTTTATAAAGAAAAACGAATGTGGGACAAACTAGGAAAGGAGAATGAGTAAAATTAAAGTAACAATGGTATGATATAGCAGAATCTTTATAACGTCTGGTAAAAAATGTAAAATTAAATAGATGATTATGGGAAATTTTAAATCTCAAATAATGTTTTAGAATTTATTGTAATAGGTAAGCGCTCCTTATTTTATAAAGAATATGGTGAATTGGACTGGTTGTCAAATTTGGATTATCTTCCAAAAGGCATGATCCATTCAGTCTGATGTTGAGTAGACCCTTAAGTGGTGGTTTTAGAATCTTTATGGAATAAATAATATTAAAGATTTAGAGACAATGAGCAACAGTAATGTAGAAACTGTAACTACTTGTGTTGCCCATCTATGAAAAATAAATATTGATAGTTTTTTGAGGAGCCTGCACACTGTTTTCCAGAGCGGCTGCACCAGTTTACATTCCCACCAACAGTGTAGGAGGGTGCCCGTTTCTACACATCCTCACCAGCATCTATTTTCTCTTGATTTGTTGATTTTAGCGACTCTGACCGGCGTGAGGTGGTATCTCAGTGTGGTTTTGATTTGTATTTCCCTTATGATGAGTGACGCTGAACATCATTTTATGTGCCTGTAGGCCATCTGGATGTCCTTTTTGGAGAAGTGTCTGTTCAGGTCTTCTGCCCATTTCTTCACTGGATTATTCATTTTTCGGATGTTGAGCTTCACAACTGGGGAACATTAAGACCACAAAAGTCAGTTTTCCTTCTGTATAATACATGAAAGGACATTATCCACTATGTCCTGAAAACATTAGAGAGCTTTCTGGGTTAACACAACTGAATTAATCCTAACAGAAATGAAAGTGCTATGGCTTGTACTTATCTGAAAATCCAGTAGGTCACCATTCACTGTAGAAATGAGTCAAAATTGGGATCTATTTATTAACTTAAAGTATGCCATGAAATGGTAAAATTATAAATACTTAGGACACAGATTGAAACTAACTAATGTAATTACAAAATTATATTTTGCATTAAAAATACTAAAATATTGCCCTCATGCCCAATATTTGGTAAATATCATAATGGGTATGGTAATGCCTATGCCATATGATTTTTCTGAAGATTACTGTAAATTTATATAAAGCACATGTCAAACACAGTTTATAGCTATTAGTTGCTACCTATTCGTCAGACTACCGAATAAGTAAATATCCAAGTTCCAACTCAACTGTCCCTTAATGGAGACATTGATACTTCATTAGATCTTCTGTGCCATTGTTGAATAACTCTAATGTTTAGAAAGACAATTTTTATATTGAGTCAAAATCTGCATTCTAACTTTCTACTGTTGGTATCAGTTTTTGTTCAGTGGAGCAGCATAGAACATCTACTCTGTCTTCCACATGGCAACCCTTTAAACCTTTCTATGCATCCTCTTTCTCTATGTCTTCTCCCTCTTGACGGTTCTCTTTAGAAAGCTGAACCTGGGAATGGCCACAGTAGTCCACACTAGTGCCGCCAGGATGGCTTAGATTAGGGTTAGCTAGGGACTTAGCGTGTCATAATTATCACACCCTTATTCCCAACACTCTAATTGGAACCTAAGTTTGTGTGTTATTTGGACATTTTGCATTGCAAATGATGAACACATAATTAGCTTGGGTTAAAAGGGAAGTCATTAGGTTCTAGTAGGTTATTAGAATAGAATAGTAAGGACAGAGGAAGAATCCAGCTGACCTACAGAAATAACTGACAAATGAACCTAAATTTAGATGGAGGTCTCTCCTTCCATCTTGCTTCTGTTCCATTCTCCACAGACCAGATTCCTCTGCTGACTCAATGGTGAAAACAAGGCCACCTACAAATCCAGCTTTACCTCTTAGGACCCACCCTTCCTAAAAGAAAACAACTGACCACTCTCTGATTCTACAATCATCATATTTTAAAATTAAAGCAACCAAATAATTATTAAATTAGCGCTTTAGAAATTTTCTATTTTAAAATCCTCAGAGATTAATTCTCACTCTTGAATCAAATGTCCAATCCTGAACCCCACAGATGTGGCCAGGGGAAAACGTCGTGTTATGACTTAAGTGCTTTTGTTGCAGTCATTTGAGTTAGGTGAAGGGGCATTGTCCAAAAAATAGAAATTTTTTAAAACAGGACAGAGAGTACTGCAAGTGTTCACTAGAAAATACATTGTTTTAGTTTTTATTTTTTGACTGGCCTTTAGTTAAACCCCCTATTTCATTTATATTTAAACTGCTGGGTAGTCTCATATGTCTCATTCTATATGTGACATTGGCTACCTGAACCTATGACATCATTTATACTTATAGAAGTTCAGCAGATCTTTGTACCCTATTGAAATTTTGTACAATAATCTCTCATCCAACATGTATTATTAACGTATTCCAATTGTCTGAAGTCTGACTTTCACATCTTCATGAGTGTGTGATAAAATGGACAGTCACGGACAACCTTGTTGCAGCCTATTAGAAACCTCTTTCAGGGTTGACCTAGATCTGTTAATCATCACCTTTTAGGTACAATTATTCAACCAACCATGATGTCTTGGAGATGAGTCTTTCCAGAAGAATATAAGTGTAAATGTCAGAGACATTGAGGTTGGAAGATTCATCATCTTCTCATCCCACAGATGGAAGCTATTTGAGGGGCAGCATTCCCATGACATCAAAAAAGACAAATTCTGAAACAGTGACCCTAAGTGTTGATTTCCCCCTCACAGAGGAAATGGCTCTTGAAATACCCTGTAGCACTGTGCAGATCCTCTTCTCAACAAATCATTTTTCCCGTGGAAAGAACTCAGAAGTTTCCAAGAAACACCAGTCCTGATGGGAAGGACAAGGGCTCTAATTACCCAGGTAGAAGGAGTTGGGGCAGTGCCTTTAGTACAACGTCCAGGTGCTGGCCCCAGGGCAGGTACTAATCTAGGCTACCTCTGTCCTGTGTTCTGAGAAACTCGCAGCACTCAATGCAAAGTCATGCTTGAAAAGCTCTGATTTCCCTGAATATTTTCTCAGCAGTCTTTGCTTGATAACATTTTATTTTCTAGGTACTTAGTTTTTAACTGGTGTGTCAAATTGTGTTGTCATTGGCATGAATGAACTATGCCATCCATAAACCATTACCTCCAACCCAGTTTTGGTGCTAAATATTCAGTCTATTCATCTACCCTTTTATTCATTCAGCAAGTATTAACCAAGCATTTAAAATGGGTAAAGCTCAGGGCACCTGGGTTGGCTCAGTCAGTTCAGCGTCTGACTTCAGCTCAGGTCATAATCTCATGGTTCATGGTATTGAGCCTTGCCTTGGGCTCTGTGCTGACACCTCAGAGCCTAGAGCCTCTTCAGATTCTGTATCTCCCTTTCTCCCTGCCTCTTCCCCACTCAGGCACGCTCTCTCTTTCTTTCTCTCCCTCTCTCTTCAAAATAAACGTTTAAAAAGTTAAGATAAAATGGGTCAAGCTCTGACTATCAGAAGGGAGGTCAGAGAGGTGATGGATGAAACTGGTGATGGAGATTAAAGAATTGCACTTGTGATGAGCACCAAGTGTGGTATGGAAGCACTGAATCACTGTATTATACACCAAGACTAATATTATACTATATGTTAACTAACTGGAATTTAATAAAAACATAAAAGATACAAAAACAATAAAATAAAATGGGTCAGTCTCTGGAGAGAATTTGGTTCACAAAACAGATATAGTCCCTTACTTGATGGAATTTAAAAATTAACACACATGACACCTGGATGGCTCAGTCGGTTATGTGTCCGACTTCAGCTCAGGTCCTGATCTCACTGTTCATGGGTTTGAGCCCCACATTGGGCTTTGTGCTAACATCTCAGAGCCTGGAGCCTGCTTCAGATTCTGTGTCTCCCTCTCTTTCTGTCTCTGTCTCCCCAAAATCATTAAACATTCAAAAATACTTTTAAATAAAATAAAAATTAACTCTCTGCTTCAACCAAACTAGTCTGCTCACTGACTGCTGAAACTTCTAACACCTTCTTGACCAATCCACCAACCCTCCACGCCAGGGTCTCCTGTTTAAATTCAACTCAAAGATGCCTCTTCCACAAGACTTCCCAAATAACCCAGCCTACAGTGCTCCTTCCACTGCGTTCTTGTAACTGAATTGCTCATACACTCATGGACAGCATTACATTTGATAAAAAGTAATGAGCTTTTGAGTGGAACAGATCCATGTTAAATCCTGCCTCGGTGACTTACTAGATTGTATATTCATAGATTGCTTAATGTTTCTGAACCACATCTGTAAAGAGGGGGCAATGCCAGTTTCATAGAGAAGCTGTAAGAAATAATTGGTTGCACATGACCTTTCTTTAAACCCAAACATCTAGTTGTCTAGCAGTGGTGTAGAGGAAAGAGAATAGTATCTGAACCAATTGCATGAGTGCCTCTGCACTTCTTGGCTTGCCCCCTTGGACCTATCACCCAATATCTGTGACTCTCAGTCTTCTGGGAGACAAAACTGGGATAAGATTCTTCATAAGATTATTGTGAAAGGGAATTGAATGAATGGATAGAGAAGTCCTGCATGAGCTACAACACACCACATATGACGGATTCTGTCTTAGTGACTGTCTGAAGGTTTCCCAAGCATAACTAGATAGTCAACCCATTTGGGGTAGTGAACCCTCTCCTGCTTTTCTCCTGTACCTTCCCTTTTCCTACAATGCACAGAGACAGTCAGCCATCCTGACTGATGAATGCAGGTGCACATGCGCACACGCACACACACACACACACACACACACACACCTGTTCATATTCTATTTTATAAATTTTTAAATAGAATACAATATACATGCAAAAAGTGCACAATTATTAACATAGCTTAATGAATTTTTATGGAGTTTATAAGCAGCCACCCAGCTCAACTCACAAACATTACCAACAACTTGGAAGCTTCAACTTCGTATCCCACCCACCCGAAGTTAGCCACTCTTCTGACTTCCATAACCAAAGATTAATCTTGCCTGTGTTTTTGTGCTAAATATAAATGTAATCATACAATATGAATTCTTATGTGAGTTAAGGCTTATTTTACTCAACAGTAAATCTGGAGATTCCCTCTTCATTGCATGTAGCAGTGGGTCATTATTTTTGTTCCCCTGTGCTATTTATTATATGAATGTACCAATACTTATCCATTCTGCTGTTGATGAACACATGTTCTGGTTTGGAGCTATTTCAAATAATACAATGAACATTGTTGTACATGTTTGTGTACTCCGTCTATCTGTTTCTATTGGTGAATACCTATGAGTAGAATTACTGGCTCATAGAATGTGCATATGTTCAGCATTAGTAGAAACCACATTTTTCCAAAGTAGAAACCACATTTTTCCAAAGTAGTTGTATTGATTTACACTCAACTGGCCAGCAATGAAAGAGAGTTTCCTTGCTGAGATTTAATATTTTGTCTTTTTTTTTTTTTTTTTACTAACCCAGTGAAAGAATAATGGAATCTCATGGTGATTTTAATTTGTATTCCCTGGTGATTGATGAGGACAAACATGTTTGCAGATGGTTATTGGCCATTTGGATATCCTCTTTGATAAAGTGACTTTTTCAATCATTTGCTTGTTTTTATATTGGATTAACTATTTATTAATGCTTTTTCATTCTTTATTCTGGGTATGAGTCTTTTTATATATGCCACCAATATATTTAATGTTGTTTGCTTGTGTTTTCATTTTCTTAATGGTGTCTTTTGATGAATAAGAACTTCCTAATTTTAATATAGTCCAAGTTAACATTTTATGGTTGGTACATTTTGAAAAACCATTTAGAAAACTTTTTTTACCTGATATAATAAGGACATCTTCATTTTTCCCCAAAAGCTTTTCTTTGGTTTAACTTTTGTATATATAAATCTATAATCTACCTAGAATTCTTTCTGTACGTAAAGATAAAGATTAGTTGTTTCCATGTGGGTAGCCCAACAACCCAGCACTATTTATTAAGAAGAGCATTCATTCTATACTACACAACAGTGTCACTTTTAGGAAATATCAGGTAACTGCACAAATGTGAGACTCTGTTCTATCCTATTGGTTTTTAATCTATCTTTGTGCAAACTTCAATCTGTCTTAATTTTAATCACGATTAAAATCATCAAGATGATTGAAGTCATCAAGGACTTGATGACTGTCCTGACATCGGATAGTAAGTCCTCCAACTTCTTTCTTTTTACTAATGAAGTCCTTAACCATTTTTGACCTCTTTACATCTATGTATGAATTTGAGAATTGGGTGGTCACTTCGACACAAAATCTGCTGAGATTTTAATTAGGATTGTATTGAGTGTAAAGACTAATTTAGAGAGAATTTACATCCTAATGGTTTTAATTCTCCTAACCCATGAAGAGAGTGAGGGAGGACTCTCAATTAGGTATTTTAAATTTATCTTGTCCCCACAAGTGCCCCCCACCATGACTTGTGGGGAGAAGCACTGGGTGTTATATGGAAACCAATTTGAAAATAAACTATTAAAAAATGTATACAAGATAATTACCATCCTGAGATTCAGAATTGCATACATATTCACCTTCATTTTGTTCTATTTTATTTTTTCTTTAATTTAATAGTAGATGTTATGAAATAAAGCTCTAAATCTTTATGTTATTCCCAAACAGCCAACTGTGAATCCCTGTTGTTTATTAAAAAATCTTTTTCATTCACATCAAAAAATAAATAAATGAATAAATAAATTTATCTTGGCACAGGGTTTTTTTCCATTTTTAAATCTTTTTATTTTATTTAAAAAATTTTTATTTGAGTATAGTTAACGCATAATGTTACATTAGTTTCAGGTGTACAACATGGTGATTCAACAGCTGTGCTCCCCACAAGGGTAGCTGCCATCTGTCCCCCCACAGTGCTATTGCAATGCCACTGACCATGTTCCCCATGCTGTGCCTTTTATTCCCGCAGCTTATTCATTCCTTCACTAGAAGCCTGTATTTCCCATTCCCCTTCACCTATTTTGCCTTCCTCCTCCTTTCCTCTGGCAACCATGAGTTTGTTCTATGTGTTTTTGGTCTGATTGTGCATTTTGTGTGTTTGTTTACCTGTTTTGTTTTTTAGATTCCACATGAGTGACATAATATGGTATTTATCTTTCTCAGTCTGACCTATTTCACTTAGCCTAATATCCTCTAGATTCATTAACATTATTCCAAAAAGCAAAGTAAAAACAAAAACAAAACACCACAACAAAAAAAACCTCATCTTTTTTAGGCCTATATAATATTCTTGTGTGTGTGTGTCTGTGTGTGTGTGTATCTGTGTGTGTGTGTGTGTGTGTGTATCACACCTTTCTAATATATCCATCTATTGGTGGACACTTAGGTTACTTTTATATCTTGATATTACAAATAATGCTATGATAAAAAAAGAAGTATATATATGTTTTTGAATTAATGATTTTGTTTTCTCTGGATAAATACCCAGTAATAGAATTACTGGCTCATAGGGTATTTTTACTTTTAATGTTTTGAGGAGCTTCCACACTGTTCTCCACAGTGGCTGCACGAATTTGCATTTCCACGAGCAGTGCATAAGTGTTCCTTTTTCCCATATTGGTACCAACACTTGTTGTTTCTTCTGTTTTTTATTTTAGCCATTCTATCTGGTATAAGATAATCTCAGTGTGGTTTGGATTCCCATTTCCCTGATGATTAGTGATGTTGAGCATCTTCTCGTGTGTGTTGGCTATCTGTATGTCTTCTTTGGAAAAATGTCCACTCAGGTCCTCTGTCCATTTTTAAATCAGATTTGTTTGGTTCCTTCAGTGATTAGTTATATAAGTTCTTTATTTATTTTTATTTTATTTTTTATGCTCTTTATTTATTTTTGAGAGACAGAGAGAGACAGCACGAGCAGGGGACGATCAGAGAGAGAGGGAGATACAGAATCTGAAGCAGGCTTCAGGCTCTGAGCTAGCTGTCAGCACAGAGCCCGACGTGGGGCTCAAACCCACAAACCATGAGATCATGACCTGAGCCGAACCGGATACTTAACCAACTGAGCCACCCAGGCGTCCCTTTATTTATTTTTAATATTAACCCCTTATCAGACACATAATTTGCATATAACTTTCCCATTCAGTAGGTTGCCTTGTTGTTTTGTGGATGGTGTCCTTCACTGTGCAAGAAGCTTTTGATTTTGATGTAGTCCCAATAATTTATTTTTCTTTTTGTTTCTCTTGCCTTAGGAGACATATCTAAGAAATGGTGCTACAGTTGATATCAGAGACATTAATACTTGTGTTCTCTTTAGGATTTTTATGGTGGCATGTCTTATATTTAGGTCTTTAATCCATTTTGGGTTTATTTTTGTGTATGGTGTAAGAAAGTGGTCCAGTTTCTTTCTTTAGTGTTTAGTTGTCCAGTTTTTCCGGCACCACTTGTTGAAAAGACTGTCTTTTCCCTATTGAATTTCTCGCCTCCTTTGTCATAGATTATTGGGCCATGTAAGTGTGAATTTCTGGACTTTCTGTTGTGCTCTATTGATCTGTGTGTCTATTTTTGTGCCAGTACATACTGATTTGTTTACTATAGCTTTATAGTATATCTTGATATCTGGAATTGTGATATCTCCAGTTTTTTCTTTTTCAAGATTTTTGTTGTTTTTGGAGTCTTTTGTGGTTCTATATAAATTTTAGTATTGTCTGTTCTAGTTCTGTGAAAAATGGTGTTGATATTTTAAGAGTATTGCCTTGACTCTGTATACTGACTCGGGTTGTATGGACAAGCTAACAATATTAATTCTTCTCATTCATGGGCATGGAATGTCTTCCCATTTGCTTGTGTCATCTTCACTTTCTTTCATCAATATTTTATCATTTTCAAAGTACAGGTCTTTTACTCATTAGTTAAGTATATATATAGGTATTTCATTCTTTTTGATGCAGTTGTAAATGTTCTCTTAATTTCTCTTTCTGCTACTTCATTATTACTATATGGAAACACTCCCAATTTCTGAGTATTAATTTTGTATCCTGCAACTTTACTGACTTCATTTATTACCTCTCAGACTTTTTTGGCAAAGTCTTTAGGGTTGTGTGTGTAGTGTTCTAGTATCTGCAAATAGTGACAGTTTACCTTCTTTCTTACCAATATAGATGCCTCTTATTCCTTTTTCTTGCTAATTGCTATGGCTAGGACTTCCAATACTATGTTAAATAAAAATGGCAGAAGTGGACATCTTTGTCTTGTTCCTGACCTTAGAGCAAAAGCTCTGTTTTTCACCATTATGTTGTAAGCTGTGGGCAATGTGGCTTTTATTATGTTGAGGTATGTTCCCTCTAAACCCACTTTGTTGAGAGTTTTTATCATTAACGGATGTTGTTCTTTGTCAAATGCTTTTTCTGCATCTATTATGATGACCATATGATTCTTATCTTTCATTTTGTTGATGTGCTGTATCACACTGGTTAATTTAAGTATTGAACCATCCTTGTGTTGCCAGAATAAATCCCATTTGATTGCGGTGTATGGTCATTTTATGTTTGGTTGATTGCAGCTTGCTAATATTTTGTTGACGATTTTTGCACCTATGTTTATTAGGGATATCGACCTGTGGTTTTCTTTTTTTTAGTGTCTGTCTGGTTTGGGAATAAGGGTAATACTGGTCTCATGGAATATAATTGAAAGTTTTCTTTCTTCTATTTTTCTGAATAATTTGAGAAAATAGTATTAATACTT